>NC_053491.1:316054431-316134431 GCF_905171775.1 Rana temporaria
TATATATATATATATATATATATATATATATATATATATATATATATATATATATATATATATATATATATATATATGCAGGATATCAGTAGTGAAAAATAACTACTGCCCCCCTCCTTTTTTTGGGGGGGTAATTTTGTAATTTTATTTCATTTTTTTTGTGGGTAGGGTAGGGTAGGGTAGGGTAGGATGATCGGCAGCTTGAGGGGAAGATCAGGAAAAGGAGGAGCAGTGGCAAAGTCACCCCGTTCAAGTTTAAGTCCTGGCCCCATGATTAATATGTGACATTAGGAGCAAGTGGAAATAACCAGGCCATAGAAAAACAACAGAATACCAAGGGGTGGCAAAACGAGGTAAGGGAAAAAAAAAAAAGATAAGGGTACAGAATAAAACAGCCCCAGAAATAAGTACACTTATAGACTCTCGTGAAGAAATAGAGGTTGAAATAGAGGGGGAGACAGGAAAAGGAGGAGCAATTTAGAAAAGATCAACTTTCAACTAAATTTGACATGGAAAATAGGTTTGCAGTCCTGGAAAAATCGTTGTTTGGAAAGCTCCTTGAAAAAAGAAATAGCCATAATCCACAATGATGTGGGACATTTACTCACGAGAGTGGAAAAGGTGGAAAATAAAGTAGATATACATACAACTACAATAAAGGAATTAAAGGGAGAACTAAGAGCTTTAAAAACAGAACAGCGAGAACAAGCATATAGAATGGAAGAACAGGAAAATGAGAATAGGAGGAAGAATTTGCGAATAAGAGGACTTCCTGAAAACCCTGAGAGAGAAGACCTGACAGAAATAATGGGGAATTTATTTAACCCATTATTGGGAAAGTAAGAAGCAAATACCATAAAAATTGAAGGAGTCTATAGAGTACGGAGACCCATGGGAATCCCAGCAGAAAGTCCAAGGGACATAATAGTAAGATTTGAGAACCTAGAGGAAAAAAATCAAGTTTGGAGAAGTATGAAGGGAAAGCCCCCAATAAAATATGAAGAAAAATTATTACAAGTTTTTCCGGATTTATCGCAAGAAACTTTAAGAAGAAGACGAATGTTAAAACCTCTGTTGAAAACTCTACAAGAACATGATATTCAATATAACTGGGGTTTTTTCCGGCATGCCTGATTGGCAAGAAAAATGGGCATACAGTAAAACTCAGGTTTGTGGAAGAAGCACAGGAGTTCTGTGAAAAACTGGGAATTCCAGAGGTTCTAAGGGGAAGAAATAGCAGACAAGAAGATGAAATAGAGGAAGATGAACACTGGCACCTGATCCCCAGGAGAAAGATATAAACATGATTTAGAAGAGAACCTGCGAAAATGATAATGGATACGAAAATAAAATAGAGGAGAAAGACGAGAATTGAAAAGGAAAAGAAGAGAAGAGGGGGAAAGGGAAGGAAGAAGAAAAAAGGAAAAAAAAGAGAAAAAGGGAAAAAGGGAAAGCAGAGAAAGGGAAGGAATGGGGAAAGGAAATGGGGGCGGGAGGTAGGGATAAGTGTATAGAAACGGTAATAAAAAGGGGGGTAGGAGACCTGGGCTTCCGGAGTGCCCTTGAGCCATCTCTTTATATATATATATATATATATATAAAAATAAAGGAGGTAGGCAATAGCGCCAGACAGTACACCACCTCGGCGTAAAATAGCAGGCAGGGTAGGAAAGGGCATAGAAACCTGCTGAAGATCATGGGTCTAAAACATCTAAAGAGAGAATGGGAAGAGGGAAGGATTAGGGGGAGAGCACAGGGGAGGGGGGGGAATGGTTTGTCAAAAAAAAAAAAGAGAGAGAAGAAAAAAATTGTTCAGTTGATCCGCTGTCCCCAGAAGGGGAGGGAGAGACCCCCGGCACATATTAGGGCCTGGGATCTCCCCATCCCAGTACAAAAGGAAGGAACGAAGAGAGGAGAAAAGGAAAAAGAAGAATGGATTCGATAAAATTTATAATGTATAATGTTAGAGGGTTAAACTCTCCACAGAAGTGACATACTGTGATACGGGAACTAGAAAGAATGGGAGCAGAAATAATATTCTTACAAGAAACCCATCTGGCACTGGACACTAATGTTAAACATGTAGATTCCTACATGGGCAAAAGGGGTAGCAATAGGCTTTGGAAATAATGTTGGCTTTGAGATAGAAGATAGGAAGGTGGATCCTGAGGGCAGATTCCTGTTCCTGAGAGGAACAATATCAGGCATAAAATACACCTTTGCAAATGTATATTGTCCTAATAAGCACCCTAAAAAATATTTGCTGGAGATCCTAAAAGGAATTGGGAGAATTTAAGAAAGGCCACTTAATACTAGCTGGAGATTTTAACTTCACCATGGACAGTAAATTAGACTCCACTTCCAGGGCTGTAGATAAAGAAAAAAAAAGTACTAAGAAGGGTGAAAAGAAAAAATATTTGAACAACAATTGGTAGACATCTGGAGGATCCAAAACCCTAATGTAAAAGATTTTACATACCACTCAACAATGCATTGAATGTACTCCAGATTGGACTACATAATGATTGAACATAGAGTACTGGAGGCAGTTACGGAAACATCAATAGAAATAGCCACAATATCAGACCATGCCCCAGTAATAATGAAGATAAAATTAAAAAGAGAAGCGCCGGGGAGAGGAGCTTGGAGAATAAATTAAGATATAATTGAAGATCAAGAAGTGGAGAAGATTATAAAAACAGAAATTGACCAGTATTTTCTGACTAATGATATACCAGTGTTAAGTAAAGCCACAATTTGGGAAGCACATAAGGCCGTTATAAGGGGCCAACTGATAGCCATCGGGTCTAGAAAAAAGAAAGAAAGAGAAATCAATATGCAAAAACTCTTAAAAGAAATATATGATCTGGAACAAAAACATAAAGGAAATGCAGAAAGAGAAATCCAACGAGCCTTAATACTAAAAAGGGAACTATTGAAAGACCTTATGGAGCAGGAAACAAGAAAGGAGTTTAACAGACTTAGTTAGAAAGGACAGATACAAAGGAGGAAACAATAATAAGTGAAATTAGTGCAGCGCAAAACTTGAAAAAAAATATATATGTGATGCTGGTATATAACCAGCAAATTTAACAGTCCAAATATGTAAACTCAGAATAATGGTCCAAAGTCCATAAAGTCGAATTAATAAATAGAATAGAATAGATGAAGTAGATATCCACCACGTGATAAACCACCGCACTTAACGTGATCCCTCCACCGTTAGGAATGGCTACTCTCACCTTCATGCGTGGACCACTGAATTAACGAATGGTCAATTAGGCAGGTCTCACAGTAAACAGGAACCAGGCTGATGTATTAGATCCTCATTTAGGCAACCATACCGCATGGGACAGGTGCATAGAAAAAGATATCACAGACTAAGTGCTCTCTGTTGCAATAGGTAAAATTTATTCACACAAGAATATAGAGGTCAGGCTACTCACATTTGGCCAGACTCAAAACGGCATGTAGTACAATCATAGACAGATGTAGACGGCTGAAGAGCGACGTGATGTACAGGCTCCTACACGGCTTTGAGCGACTTGATAATTCCTTTTAAAATGTATCATCTTGATGCATTTTTGAGTTTTTCCCACTAGATGGCGAAAGCCCTCAATTTTAAAATTCAGATGTATTATTTCAACACATTCTGTATTTCTTCCACAAGATGGCGATAGTCGTGTTATCTATCTGGCGTGTGTGACCAATAAAGTTATACACGCCTGAATATCACATCGGACGCTCCGACGTTGTTTGCATCATTTCCTGAGCAATCAGCTGTTCAGGATTCGACGTCGGCTCCGTACGCCATGTTTAGTATTTGTCCCTATGACAACGATCTTCTATTTAAGGGCAGCAAGGCGACGTAACAGGCCCCGCCCCACTGAGGAAGTTGATATAACGCAACGCGTCCGGGGGTTTAGGAGCCTGTACATCACGTCGCTCTTCAGCCGTCTACATCTGTCTATGATTGTACTACATGCCGTTTTGAGTCTGGCCAAATGTGAGTAGCCTGACCTCTATATTCTTGTGTGAATAAATTTTACCTATTGCAACAGAGAGCACTTAGTCTGTGATATCTTTTTCTATGCACCTGTCCCATGCGGTATGGTTGCCTAAATGAGGATCTAATACATCAGCCTGGTTCCTGTTTACTGTGAGACCTGCCTAATTGACCATTCGTTAATTCAGTGGTCCACGCATGAAGGTGAGAGTAGCCATTCCTAACGGTGGAGGGATCACGTTAAGTGCGGTGGTTTATCACGTGGTGGATATCTACTTCATCTATTCTATTCTATTTATTTATTCGACTTTATGGACTTTGGACCATTATTCTGAGTTTACATATTTGGACTGTTAAATTTGCTGGTTATATACCAGCATCACATATATATATTTTTTCAAGTTTTGCGCTGCACTAATTTCACTTATTATTGTATCTCCCTGGATTTTTGCGATTATTCCGTAGTGTTCAGCTGGCATTGCTGGTGATCCGAACCCAGTGGGTCTGTCACTTAATTCATTATTTAATTTTTGATCTATATATTTGCGCTGAATGCACTTTTGTTTTATAAAGGAGGAAACAAGCCTGGAAAATATCTTGCAAAAATGTTAAGGCACAATAAGTCATTAAATTACATAGAGAAGATAAATAAGGAAAGAGTAGAAATGGTGAATAAAACAGTCGAGATTGCAACAGCATTCCAAACATACTATAGTGCATTATACGCAATTAGAAAAGAAGATACACACAAGGAGAAAGAGAAGAAGAAAAGGAAAAATACAAGAATATCTAAAGAATGCGAAACTTCCAAAAATACATGAAGAACGCCTGACAGCTTTGGAAGCAATTATTACACAGGAAGAAATTATAAGAGCACTGAAAGAAACACCCACTGGGAAAAGTCCTGGACCAGATGGGTTCACCATTAAATACTATAAAAAATTTCAGACCCAACTGATCCCTAGACTATTAGCCGGATTCACAAAGACTTACGCCGACGTATCTTTATATACGCCGCGTAAGTCCATGGATGCGCCGTCGTATCTATGCGCCTTATTCTTGTAATAAGATACGCCTGAATTCTGGCTCCATCCGATCTACGCAAGTCTCCTACGCCGTCGTATCTTGGGTGCATATTTACGCTGGCCGCAAGGGGCGCTTACATTGATTTACGCGTTGAATATGTAAATTACCTAGATACGCCGATTCACGAACGTACTTGCGCCCGTCGCAGTAAGCTACGCCGTTTACGTAAGGCGTATGTCCGGCGTAAAGATAAACCACCAAATAGCTGGTCTAAGTCATGTTAGGGTATGGACGTCAGAACTGCCGTCGGATTTTACATAGTTTACGCAAGTCGTACGTGAATGGGGCTGGGTGTAGGTTACGTTCACGTCGTAGGCATTGAGCTGGCGTATCTCAGGGAGTAAATTCGATGTGATTTTGAGCATGTGCCGTTCGTTCGGCGCTTCATTTACATGGGGTCACGATTAATTTTAATACAACACGCCCACTACCTGCCTACTTTGAATTAGGCGGGCTTGCACCGGCCCATTTACGCTACGCCGCCGTAACTTAGGAAGCAAGTGCATTGTGAATACTGGTCTTGCCTCTCTATGTTACGTCGGCGTAGCGCATATGAGCTGCGCTACGCCCGCTCAAATATACGCCGCTGTACGTGTATCTGGGCCTTTGTGTCTACTTTAACAAAATAGGGGAAGATGAAGAAATACGACATGAATCATTAACGGCCCATATCACAATAATACCAAAACCTGGAAAAGACACAACATTATGTTCTAGTTATAGGCCTATAGCATTACTAAACGCTGACACAAAATTATATGCAAAAATCCTTGCTACCCAATTAAAGAACTTAAAGCGGGAGTTCACCCAAAAATCAACTTTCTGCAGTTAGATCCAGCATACTGCTGACATCTGCAGTATGCTGGTCTTTTTTTTATTTTTTTGGTACTTATCGTTTTAGCAGTATTTCTTCTATGGCTCAGAGCGGGAAACCTGTGGGGAATGGGCATTCCCCAAGGCAAGCAAGTTGATTGACGGCCTTCTATAGTGCGTCACGGCTTCTGAAAATAGCCGAGGTGACACTTGGCTGTTTACGGCGCCTGCGCCTGCCGTGTAGAGCTGACTGCGCAGGCGCCGTAAATTGCCGAGTGTCACTCGTGTGTATTTTCGGAAGCCGTGACGCACTATCGAAGGCTGTCAATCAACTTGCTTGTCTTCGGGAACGCCTATACCAGGAAGTAATCCCCACTCGGAGCCATAGAAGAAATACTGCTAAAACGATAAGTACCAAAAAAAAAAAGACCAGCATACTGCAGATGTCAGCAGTATGCTGGGTCTAACTGCAGAAAGTTGATTTTTGGGTGAACTCCCGCTTTAATGCCAGATTGGGTCGACCCAGACCAGACCGGCTTTATACCCGGAAGAGAAGGTAGAGATAATAGGTTTAAATACTATACTACTACTGCAGAAAAATAAGAACAGAAAATCCCCAGTCCTACTGCTGTCAATAGATGCCGAGAAAGCATTCGACAGGGTAGACTGGGGATTTAGAATGGACACGCTTCAACATCTGGGAATGGGACCTAAAATTAGACACTGGATACAAAATGTATACAATAGACCAACGGCAATGGTCAAGGTTAATGGCAAAATGTCATCGCCCTTTGAAATGGGACTAGACAAGGGTGCCCGCTCTCGCCACTTTTATATGTATTAACGCTGGAACCTTTTCTGGCATCCTTGCGAAATAACCAAAATATAGAGGGGGCGAGAATAGGTAAAGAGAAACATAAGGTAGTGGCATACACCGATGATATCCTAATGTACATAACTAAGCCAAGAGTGACCTTGCCAAATATAGTTAAGGAAATAGAAATGTACGGAGAACTTTCAAACTTCAAAAATAAATCAAATAAAAAACAGAAATTCTTAATATAGGGGTGGAAAAAGAAGAAGTACTTGTGTTGCAAAAACAATATGCATTTAAGTGGGTGAGAGGGGAGCTGACCTATTTGGGGGTTAAATTGACATCTACAGTAGCTGGCCTGTACCTAGCTAATTATATCCCTCTGTTTAACGAGATAAAATTTAGATCTAAAGAAGAATATAACAAGACCACTTTCATGGCTAGGAAGGATAAATGCTCTCAAGATGGCTATCCTCCCCAAAATAACATATACATTCCAGGTGTTACCCATAGACATTCCACAGAGTTTTTTTAAGACTATTAAATCAATGCTGATAAAATATATATGGAAAAATAAAAAGTCGAGAGTAAATTTTGTCACAATAACAAGAGGAAAAAAACACGGAGGATTAGCAGCACCAGATATAAATAGATATTACAAGGCCACGATTATTGCACGAATGGTTGAATGGGGGAATAAAGACAAAGAGAAAAAGAGAAAAAATGGATTTGAATGGAAAATATTATAAGTAAAACAGCACTTCACAAAATGTGTTTGGATTTCACGAAAGTATAGAGTGTTGGATGCAGATACACACGGATTAACAAAAAATGTTTTCAAAGTTTTGGATATGATTTATAGACAGAATAAATGGACTTATAATTCACCTTTAACTTCACTTACGGAAACTAATTTTTTTATTCCTGGGAAAGGGACTCGGCTGGGAATTAAAATGGGGGCAGCACAACTAAAGGACATCACAGAACAAGTATAAGTTATAGGAAAACATTAATTCCATCATTAATAAATGCTGAAAAATGACTGATACCAATAAACTGGCGAAGTACAAAAAAAAAAACAGATATAAAAGAATGGTTTGAAAGAGTGGAAAACTATAATAAAATGGAATATCTATGTAGCTGTGATGCAGGACAACTCAATATATACAAGAAAAGATGGAGACAGTGGAAAGATTAAGTTATCGGAGGAATACTTTGGAAAAATAATAGGAGGACAATATAAGATGAAAAGAAGACAAAAAAAAAAAAGGAAGAAACAAACCATTAGGGGATAAGGGTGAGGGGAGGGAAAAAATAAATACAAAATAAATAAATAAATAAATAAAATATATAACAAAGTAAAAGATAACTATATAAATTGAAAAACCACAAATGATGCGAAACCGAAGAAGAGACGATATTAAAGAATGAAATCATGAGCAAGTCTCTTGCTGTGGTGGAGTCTGAAGTAGTTTAAAAAAAAAAAAAATATTTAGATTAAAGCATATTCATGTGTTAAAATGGCCCAGTCAAAGTCCAGACCTAAATCCAATTGAGAATCTGTGGCAATATGACTTGAAAGTTGCTGTTCACAGACACTCCATCCAACCTGACAGAGCTTGAGTTATTTTGCAAATTAAGAATGGGCAAAAATTTCACTCTCTGGATGTGCAAAGCTGGTAGAGACATCCCCAAAAAGACTTGCAGCTGCAATTGCAGTGAAAGGTGGTTCTAAAAAGTATTGACTCAGGGGGGCTGAATACAAATGCACGCCACACTTTTCACATATTTATTTGTAATACATTTTGAAAACTATATATCATTTTCCTTCAACTTGACAATAACATAATAATAACATGCAATGCCAAGCTGCGGTTTCCAAAGCGAGCAAAGTCCTTTCTTGTATTAAGAGAGGTATGGACTCCAGAGACAGAGATATCATTTTTAATAGGGAAGGTAGTGCTGCGCTAATGGGTGGTGGATGGGTAAGTGTATGGACAGGTGGGGGAAGGGAATAAGATTGGTATAACTGAAAATGAGAGCAGTATAACCAAAAGTAGCATAAACAAAGAATAATCAGTGAACAATACTGGTGCAAATCATATAGCTCCACACATTTCTCTTAGTGTGATAAATACACTAAAAAATGAGGTAATGGATAGTGCAAAAAATTATATATAACACAACACCCAAATAACTGTGATGGGTAACAATATTAAACAGGTGATGAACAGTCCATGAACAAGGCTTAAGCTGTGTCAACAAAAATATATATATATAAATATATACATATATATATATAAATAATCATTTAAAAGTCCAAAAAATGAGAAAAAGGTGCTGGTGTAGGTCCGCAGTGTGAGGTTAAAAGTAGGTAGATATCCAGTGATCCTTTTAAAATGAATGAGGATGTCCCCTTACCTTACTGCTGTAAGGTAACAGCATATAGATCCAACCACATTAGATGGTTAACCAGATGGGCTCTGATCCAGAAACGACAGGTCCACGACAGGTCCTCCTTGGAAGTCTCGTCCCAGATTAATCAGTATCTCGCCCTTAAGATCCAGTAATGACTGTACGCTATTTCCTTTGTTGACACAGCTTAAGCCTTGTTCATGGACTGTTCATCACCCGTTTAATATTGTTACCCATCACAGTTATTTGGGTGTTGTGTTATATATAATTTTTTGCACTATCCATTACCTCATTTTTTAGTGTATTTATCACACTAAGAGAAATGTGTGGAGCTATATGATTTGCACCAGTATTGTTCACTGATTATTCTTTGTTTATGCTACTTTTGGTTATACTGCTCTCATTTTCAGTTATACCAATCTTATTCCCTTCCCCCACCTGTCCATACACTTACCCATCCACCACCCATTAGCGCAGCACTACCTTCCCTATTAACAATTACGTATGGTTTGATACACCTTTCAGTGCCGCAGCTGTACCCTCACCCCTCCCCCCCCCTCCCTCCTTGTTTTCTCCCCTGATAAGCGCGGTAATATTCACTTTTTTCAAGATATATAATTTTGCCCCTGTACAAATCATTAGTAAGACCTCATCTGGAATATGCAGTTCAGTTTTGGGCACCAGTTCTCAAAAAGGATATCGGAGAACTGGAGAAAGTGCAGAGAAGGGCAACCAAACTGATAAGAGGCATGGAGGAGCTCAGCTATGAGGAAAGATTAGAGGAACTTAATTTATTCACTCTTGAGAAGAGGAGAATTAGGGGGGGATATGATCAACATGTACAAATATATAAGAGGTCCATACAGTGGACTTGGTGTTGAGTTATTCACTTTACGGTCAACACTGAGGACAAGGGGGCACTCTTTACGTCTAGAGGAAAAGAGATTTCACCTCCAAATACGGAAAGGTTTCTTCACAGTAAGAGCTGTGAAAATGTGGAACAGACTCCCTCCAGAGGTGGTTCTGGCCAGCTCAGTAGATTGCTTTAAGAAAGGCCTGGATACTTTCCTAAATGTACATAAAATAATTGAGTACTAAGATTTGTAGGTAAAGTTGATCCAGGGTAAATCCGATTGCCTCTCGGGGGATCAGGAAGGAATTTTTTCCCCTGCTGTAGCAAATTGGATCATGCTCTGCTGGGGTTTTTTGCCTTCCTCTGGATCAACTGTGGGTATGGAGTTGGGTGTATGGGATTGTACTGTGTTTTTTATTTTGTTTATTTTTTGTGGTTGAACTGGATGGATTTGTGTCTTTTTTCAACCTGACTAACTATGTAACTATGTAACTATGTGCCACTTTGTGTTGATCTAACACATAAAATCCCAATAAGATAAATTTACGCTTCTGGTTGTAATATGACAAAATGTGGACAATTTCCAGGGGTGTGAATACTTTTTCAAGGCACTGTAAAGGATACTTGTAAAGGTTAAAGCAAAATCGAAAAATTAAGCAATTACAGTTTTTATTATTTGCGTAGGTCTTTAAAATGGGCCCTTTGTTGCTGCTCTTTAATGACGTCACTAGTCTTTAGACACAGGACATGCAGGCAGCATTTCTTAGGGTTAATTGGCTGCATACAATTCACTACTGTTTATAAGGCTCTATCATACTTTACTAGATGTCAATTTTGAAGACTTTAATGGAGAAGAAAGATGTTTCAGGATCACCTTATAGTCATGAACTTTTCAGTGTTCTTCAGCGTACAGCTACAACATTACTGAGTGTTGTATTCATTTCTTCCTCCTGCAAATACATGAAACAGAAAAACAGCTAGTATCAGTACAGTATACCTGTAACAAGATATTCTATAATAAAATATCAGCTCAGCTTTATGACACTCAGCTGCACATATAAATTAGGTCATTTTTAAAATACATTGTAAGTATCAAAAGCAAAGGCAATCGGTTTTACAAATACCAACTACGAACTTGCACTTTGGCCTGCCCCCCTCCTACCTCCCTAATGGTCAGCCACCAAAGTTAAGAAACTCTACTGTTAAGACACCCGAGGATGAAAGTCTAACTCTCACTTGATTATAATAAATCAAAGAGTTTTGCTTTAAAAAAACGTTGTTACATGCAAATTTCAAAAATCTGATGTCATATCTTATATTTATATATCTTATATTTAGCAATTATGAACACCAAACAAATGCAGCAAAAAAAAAAAAATCAAACTTTTGAGCATGGGGGAAATATGCTTGCTATCAATGTACTTGACCTAGTTATATGCAAATACTACTTTAAAAAGGTTATAAAACTTCATATTTGATAGGTTGTGGCAGTAAAATAGGGACATTAGTCATTTAAATCATGTAAGTACTAGCATTAGGGAGTGCCTACTCTGCATGTACTGTACTTAAAGTTAGAATTCCAATCTAACAGTATTTTAAAGTGATATTGAAGGCAGATGAAAAAAAAAAATTTTTATCCTTACCTGCTCCGTGCAGTGGTTTTGCATAGAGCAACCTAGATCCTCCTCTTCTTGGGTCCTCCAAAGGCACTTCTGACCCCTCCCTTCTGCCAAGTGCCCCCAAAGCAAGCAGCTTGCTATGGGGGCATTTACACACAGAGCAGTGCTCAGCCCTGCCCCTGCTTTCTCCTCATTGGCTCACTGGCTGTGATTGACAGTAGCGGGAGACTTCCCTGCCATCAGACTACAAAGCTAGCGGCACCGATTGTGCAGACATTTTCCAGCAGGCTGCTTGTACAGAAATTGGTAGATCAACTTCTGTACAATCAGTCTGCCCATACATGGATCGAAAATCTCAGATAGACTTACCGTTAACAGCATTTCTAAGAGACTTTCAGGACAGCACCTGGAGAGAGCGCAGCTCCACCCCTTTTCCCAAGAAACACTGCAGTCAGTTTTATTTATAGACCGGACACTTTCACCATGGCCTCAGTTGTTTTAGAGTACCTCTAGCCATGTTGAAATTAGTTAAGCAGAACATAGCAATAACACCACATTTTATAACTTTAGGGCGGGTCATCAGTGCTGTCCTGAAAGACTACTGTTACCGGTAAATCTAACTGAGGTTTTCTCACCTCATCTTTCAGTACAGCACCTGGGAGATGATAAAAGAGTACTTACTCTAGGGTGGGACCACCGCCTGTAGAACCTTTCTGCCAAATGACTGCTATGATGCAGAGAGCAGGTCCAACCTGTAGTGGCGGGTGAAGGTGGAGAAACTTGTCCACGTAGCCTCCTTGCAGATCCATCCCGAAGAAGCCCCTGCTCGTTCTGCCCAGGATGTCCCCACTGCCCGGGTTGAATGGGCCATTACTCATGTGGGAGGATCTCTCCCTGAAGCTTCATAGGCTTCACTGAGGGCCATTCAGAGCCATCTTCCTATGGTGTTTTTAGAAGCACTGTACTCTTTACGTGGGCTTGAGAACAGTATAAATAGCGAGTTCGATTTTCTGAACTCGCTTGTGATCTTCAATATGCATCGTCTTACATCCAGGTTATAAAAGGTTCTTTCCTTGTCGCTGGATGGTGTAGGGCATAGATGCTCAACCTGTGGCCCTCCAGCTGTTGCAGAACTACAAGTCCTATCATGCCTCTGCCTTTGGGAGTCATGCTTGCAACTGGACGTGGCTTGCAATGCCTCATGGGACATGTAGTTCAGTAATAGCTGGAGGGCCACAGGTTGAACACCCATGGTGTAGGGCAAAAGGTTTGGATAATTATTTCCTGTGACCTATGAAATACTGCCGAGACCTTTGGTAGAAACCCTGGGTCAGTTCTCAGTACTACCCGATGCGAAAACATAGAAAGAAAAGGCTCAATAATGGATAGGGCTTGTAATTCGCTCACCCTCCTGGCTGAGGTAACTGCCACTAAAAGTGCTAAATTTAAGCGACCAAAATTTGATTGTTGCTTCCTCCAGGGGTTCAAAGTTTTTTTTGTCAGACCTTGTAGAACCAAGGATAGGTCCCATTTTGGAGAGAATTAAAAAAAAGGTACTGGCCCAACTCTGGCCAATGCCTTAAAAAATCTTATTTTATATCTTATATTTTTATTTTTATCAAAAGGAAAAACAAACAAAACAAAGTTACATTCCGAAAGATTCAGATATTACAGCTACACAGATATAACATTCCATTTGTACTTCTGAACCTCTTTTCCATACATCTAGGCAACATAATCAGACAATTAATCTTTACTTTCACTGTCCCTCTCTCCTTCTTTCTTAACCTAAATCATAAACCCTCCTTACCCCAAAGGGGAAAAAAAAACCAACCATCCAAAACCCCCCCACCTCCCCATCCCCTTTATTTTTGGCTCCCCCTCGAGATGCAAGGCCAAAACTTTCTTATGTTATCCCTTATACACGTATTTAGATAACCATTCTCTCCTCTCATACCTCTTCCAACATTCTCTTCCCTTCCTCAGAATTAATAAATATTTTCCATCCTCTCCATGTTTCATTTTATTGGTTCCTCCTATCTTGGGCTGCTAGGACCAAATCTTCCATTGCCTCCTGGGTCCTCTTAAGCCAACCTGCTATGGATGGAACTCTAGGATCCCTCCATCTCAATGTAATTCCCGCCTTTGCCACGTTAATCAAGTGACACACCACTAACTTCCTGTATTCCCGGGCCGAAATCTGAGAGCAATGAAGCAAGAACAAGGCCGGGTCATCTGGAATCGGGTATTCTGTAAATTTTTGTGATACTCTCCTCACCTCCTCCCAATAGTGTCTCACTTTTTCACAGGACCAAAATATGTGCAAAAGTGATCCCAGCTCTTTCCCACACCTCCAACACCGATCAAAGTTTTCTTTTGCAAATTTATTCAACCTTACTGGGGTATAGTACCAATGTGTAAGAATTTTGTAGTTGGTTTCTTGAGTTTTTTTACAGATCGAGGAGTTAAATGTCAACAGAATAATCTGTTTACGTTAGGTTGAAGAAAAATTCCGCCCCAATGCCTCTTCCCATTTGATAATTCCCAACATCACATAATCTTCCGAAGGTGTATTCAAAAGGCTATACATCGTGGATACCACTCTCAAGAGTGGTTCCTCCTCACTACAGTATACCTCAAACTTCGTCAGTTGTTTTTGAAAACCGCTCCTAACGATCTCACAAAGTGACTTAATTGAATTGCCTGCCAAAATGTAAGCTCAAATACGCCCCCAATCTTTGTCAGATCTCCCATGGACGGCCACGCTCCCGACTGTATAAAGTGTGACACTTGATACAGGCCCTTCTCTCTAAGTTTATCAAATTCCCCCTTTTCCATCCCTGGTATAAAATTTGGGTTTCCTAGAACAGGTAACAGAGGCGAATGGTTAGATGAGAATTTCGAATTCCCACATATCCTTGCTGAAATTTGCAAAGTCGGTCCTATTGTAGGATGTTTCTTAAGAAAGATAGGTAGTGCTGCATAACACCACGGGGCCCTAGATAGAGGAATAGGGCTAACTTGTTGTTCAAGCTCTACCCAGCGTTTCGTCTCTCTGTGTCTACCCCAATCTTGTCAAATGTGTTGCTCGGTAGTATTTTACTATATCTGGAATTGCCATCCCTCCTGCTTTCTTTGGCATTCTCAACAACTCTCTCTTTATTCTCGGCCGTTTCCCGCACAAACAAATTTCATAATCAAACTTCCTAGATGACGGAGAAAAAGAGGCGGAATAACAATTGGGAGAGCCTGGAAAAGATACAATATTTTTGGCAGAATGCTCATCTTCACAATACTACTCCGTCCAAACCATGAGTGCAGACCATGCTGCCATTTATCTAAGAGTTTTCTTATTGAGTCAAACAAGGGAGGAAAGTTCAACCCAAAAATGTTCTTTATATTTGATGGTATTTGAGTACCCAGATATTTCAAGGCCTTAACCCACTTAAATCCAAAGTTCCGTCGTATGGTAACTCCCATAGTAACGGGTATCGCTACCTCCATTGCTTCAGATTTGTTCCTATTGATCTTTAGGTTGGACATCCTCCCATATGACTCAACTTCATTTACAAGGTTGGTGTCACAGACTCAGACCTTCTTATGTCTAAAATCATCCTATGACCATTAGGGGTATAGGATGCCTGAAGAATGATATATTGGACTACAATGAGACAGGATTATTATGTAATTATTATCCACATATATTCCAAGATCTGTAGGACTATTTTAAGGTTGTTGATTCTGAACTCAATGGGTTAATTGTAGATGTGACTCTTTCATACTGCTGGATGTTAATGTTGTCATCTCCAGCTATCTCTCTATCCTCTGTGCTAATTGCCTCTATTGTGTGTGTGAAGATGTCCTGTGTTTACGCTTAAGAGATTGTGTATTGTACAGCAGATAGTGAGGAGCTGGGACGTCTGGTCTCCTGTCTGGCTAGAAGATTAGATAATTAGCTCATGTTGATTATTGTTCTGGTCACCTCCTCTTTACTGTATAAGATTGTGTTTTTGATTCTATTAAAGACTCCATACTTAGCACACATACAAGTCTCGTCTCGTTGTGTTTTTCAAGGCAGCTAAAATCGAGTATCTATGTCCAGACTGATGAAAGCAGTACATGACGGAAGCATTTGGTCTGGATGCGGGGACCTTCCGTGACAGTTGGGGATTGAAATATGTGGGTTAGTCAAGGTAAAGAGCAGGTCGTCTGCATATGCTGCCACCTTATGTGTCTACTCTCCCATCCGCACTCCCTGAATATCTTGGTTTTGACGGATTCTGTTCAATAAGGGCTCCAGTGAGAGAGCAAACAACATGGGTGAGAGAGGGCATCCCTGTCTTGTACCATTTGAAATTTTAAATGGGCGAGATAGCACTCCGTTTACTTTTACTGCGGCACACGGGGCTGCATAAACACTCATAATCCTCCTAATCATGCGTTCCACCAGCCCCACGTGCCCCAGCACTTCCTCCAAGAACTGCCAGTTCACTCTGTCAAATGCCTTCCGCATCTGTATTTAGGAAAACGCAAGGGATCTTTTTCGTCTCGGCGTAATGGACCAAGTTGATAATTCTAATCGTGTTATCTCTCGCTTCTCTTCCAGGGATAAAACCTACCTGATCTAAATCCACTAGCTGAGGTAACCAAGGTTGAAGTCGGGTCGCCATTATTTTTGAAAAAAGCTTTAAGTCCACATTTAATAGTGAGATTGGCCTAAAACTACCACAATCTGCTGGATCCTTCCCCTCCTTTGGTATCAATGTTATATGTGACAGTAGGGCATCTGGGGGTAACACCGCCGTGCTACCTAATGTCTCAAAAAGTTTCACAATTTGTCCATTTAATAGTGTAGCAAACTCCTTATAGTACCTTATGGTAAATCCATCTGGGCCCGGAGTCTTCCCAGACTTAATCCCTCTCAAAGTTGCATTTACTTCCTCTACCGAATTAGGTCTCTCTAGGCTAGTCCTGAAGAGGCCAAATATTCCTTCACCCCCAGCTTAGTTTCCCCCTCTTTAGCAAGATTGTATAAAGATGAGTAAAATTCCCCGAATGTCTGGGCTATCTCTCTGGGTTTCGACACCAATTGTCCCTCTTTCCCTTTAATTTGTGGTATATATGTTGTGCCTCTCTTTTCTTTAAGTGTTCCTGCCAACAGCTTACTGCATTTGTCCCCCAGCTCGTAATTCGTTTTCCTACCTCTTTGTATTGTTGCTTTTGCTTTAAATCGCATAATCTCTGTGAGCTCTTTTCTTAATTGTCCTAGCTCCCTTCCTATACCGAGTGATTGTGTTTTTTTTTATGCTGAAGTTACAACTTCTGGATGTCTTCCAACAAATCCTTGATCCGTTTATCCCGTTTCTTTTTTAATATAGATCCATGCTTAATCAGGACCCCCCTGATCACTGACTTGTGTGCCTCCCATACCATCCCCGGATCACTCCCAGGAGTATCATTGACCTGAAAATATGCCTCAATTTCTTTAGCGAGGTCTTTCCGAATATCAGGATATTGCAAAAGGCTCTCATTCAGACGCCAACATCTATCCTGGGAGAAGACTCCACTAGATAGTGAGAGACACACACTTACTGGGGCGTGGTCTGACCACGTTATGTTCCCCACTACTACTTCCGTTACAGCAGTAACTAAGTAGTGTGGGATCAGAAAGAGATCTATGTGGGAGTATACCTGATGTGGATTAGAGAAAAAGGTGTAATCTCTTTCTTCCGCATGAAGTAACCTCCATATATCCACTAATTGCACCTCCTGCATTTTCTTCAATATACCTTTCCTGATTTTCTCCGGGCTTGACGATGTCCCTGAGGACACATCTACTCCCGGGACCAGGGCAATATTGAAGTCTCCTCCCAAAATTAACTTACCCTCAGCAAACTCGACCAGCTCTGTAAGGACTTTAATAAACTCGTCTTGGTGTAGGTTTGGTGCCTACAGCGTGACTAGTGTTACTTTGACCCCTCCAATGCTGCCCTTTAAAAAAAGAAACCTACCCTTAGGGTCTAGGCGTTTGTCTACCAATGCCCATGCCACTCGATTGGAGATCAAGATTGATACCCCTTTGGACTTCGCTTCCTGGTTTATTGCATGATACACACACAAAAAAATCTTATAAGTGGATCCTGGGATAACTATCTCTCCAGGAAAACCGATAAAGCGGCCACTTGAACCTTTAGGGTGCTAGCTGCCAACCCCTTCTCCGTTCCTTCATAGTGGAATTCTAACACGGAAACAACTTCCTGTGGTGAAAAAACTTTACTTCCACACCAGGAATTAAGGATTTTCCATGTCTTAAAGGGGTTGTAAAGGTTTGTCTTTTATTTTCTAAATAGGTTCCTTTAAGCTAGTGCATTGTTGGTTCACTAACCTTTTCTTTCGATTTTAAATGTTTTTTTTCTTTGTTTGAATTTCTCACTTCCTGTTTGTCCTCAGTAAGCTTTCCACCATCATCCGAGCAGTGGAAAGTCATTTAGAACAGCTTACTGAACACCTTACTGAGGAGAAACAGGAAGTGAGAAATTCAGACAAAGAAAACAAAGAAAAAAAAACATTTAGAAGGGAAATTGAATGAAAAGGTCAGTGAACCAACAATGCACTAGCTTATAGTAACCTATTTAGAAAATAAAAAATGAACCTTTACAACCCCTTTAAAATAAAATTGCCCTAGTAACCTCAATTTCTCTTGCACTACTTCTTACCACATAAAGCCTACTTAAAATCCCTAGCCATGCATATGTTTAATGCCATGAAGCGGTGCATCCCGATCCACTGGGGTACCTCCCAACCCCCTCTATTAAGGAATGACTCACAAAAGATCCATAAAATAACAGATGGAGCAATTGATTTGTATAGCCCAAAGACTCTCTTACAAAAAGCAAAACCTCCAGACGTGGTTCTGGCCAGCTCAGTAGACTGCTTTAGGAAAGGCCTGGATTCTTTCCTAAATGTACAGAATATAACTGAGTACCAACATTTATAGGTATAGTTGATCCAGGGTAAATCCGATTGCCTCTCGGGGGATCAGGAAGGAATTTTTTACCATGCTGCAGCAAATTGGATCATGCTCTGCTAGGGTTTTTTGCCTTCCTCTGGATCAACTGTGGGTATGGAGTTGGGTGTATGGGATTGCATTGTGTTTTTTATTTTGTTTGTTTATTTAGTTTTTTTGTTTATTTTTTGTGGTTGAACTGGATGGACTTGTGTCTTTTTTCAACCTGACTAACTATGTAACTATGTAAATGGGCCTGCTGGACTAATTTTCAGACGACCACTGAATTCTCCCACTTGACAAATCCCACTACTCAACCAAACAGTCCCAACCAGTGACTTGAACCCTACCCTGAACTGCTACTAGCTATAAGAGCGGATTCAACTTCCAGACCCCAGCCTCCTTTAGAAATATACCCGACATCCTTGCCGTTCAAGCTTGGGCCTAACCAACTCCCTATAAACCATGTGTGGGGGGGGAGGCAAGAGATGGCAACTCCCCTTGCCCTTTCCTTATATAATAGATTTCTCTCCTCCCCTCTTCATTTTTTTTCTCTAGCTCTTGACGTATAGAGACCTTTGTTATCCATAGCTCCAGACTCGAATTTATACCACCCTCTTCTGTGCTCTATCATGGCCTTTATAAACGCAGGCGTACTCTAATCTTCACCTAGGAGAGTGCCATAGCGCCCTCCTTTGTGGTACGCGTACTCTGAAAGACACCCTTACAGCCATTACTGATAGGCCTGCACGTGGAGTAGACTCCCCCAATGCCACCCTAAGCTTAACCTCTCTGCCTATGTGTCCTGAGGCTTAAAGTGGATGTAAACCAGATTCATGAAATTTGACCCAAGCACATATTTCTGTGGCGTTTCCTCATCTCTCTCCAAAGCCCTATGTCCCGTGCATTTGTGTGGCTCCATAGCGCTATCAGTATAACGTCTGTCAAGTTCTCGGAGACGGCAGCCTGGAATGTGTGTCATGGGAGGTTGCTATAGATTAGCACAGTAAGACAGAAGCTGATCTCAGAAGAAGGTCGTCTAAGTAGCCCATGATGGCAATGCCTCGCTGTCTCAGCAAAACTAGGATCGGTGCGAGCACCCGGGTGAAAATTCTTGGTGCTGACGCTAGACCAAAAGGAAGGGCCACAAACTGATATCGGTCCTCCCCTATCGCGAAGCGCAGAAACCTCTGGTGAATTGCGCATAATGGGACATGCAAGTATGCGGCCTTGATGTTCAAGGACGCCAGAAAGTCCCCCGGATGGAGCACAGCTACCACCGAACGAATGGATTCCATGCGGAATAAGGCATTTAGGGCTTTGAGGTCCAAAATTGGATGGACCCTGTCCTTCGGGACCACAAACAGATTTGAATAAAATCCCTGAAACCTCTCATCCTACGGAACGGGTAAAATTACCCCAAACCTTAGCAAGTCCTGCACAGCCCCTAACAGGGCAGACCAACGAGCCGGAAGGAGAGGGAAACTCGAGGGAAAGAATCTGTTAGGTGGAGAGAAAAGAAACTCTATCTTGTACCCCAAAGAGATCACCTCCCAGACCCACTGGTCGGAGAGCAGGGAGGTCTACCAAGCTGTAAACCTGTGAAGCCGCCCCCCCACCCATGATTCAGGCGGGGGCAAGACTTCATGCACTGGCGGATTTTGGTGCCGGTTTATTCGGCTTACGCACCCAGGGACGTTTCTGTCGCCCAGCAGAGCCTTTATCGGCCTGGGAAGGTGTGCCCACGGGCCCTGACTGATGAAAAATACTGCATCTGAGTGGGAAAAGAAGGACCCGGCTAACGGTTGGGCTCCTTCCCCCTGGTGAACTAAGGGAGGAGAGTGCTCTTACCCACAGTGACATTATTGACAATGTCATCCAGTGAGGTAACAAAAAGCCTCCCACCCTAGAAGGGTAAATCTGCCAGGGCTTTTTGTGGATGCTTGGTCACCAGGGTCGCAGCCACAATAGACCGCAATGCAGACCCCAGCATGGTAAACATGGAGCGGTTCAGTGCCTCGGACCTCCTATCAGTATGATCCTTGAAGGCAGGGGTCCCTTCTATAGGGTGAGTGGTCACCTTAATTAGCTGGGCAACCGGAGGGTCCACTACCAGAGAAGAAGCCCATCTTTTCAAGAGGCTCTCCTCAAAGGGGGACCAAACTGCCAGGCGCTGAGGAACTACAAAAGGACTTCTGCAGCTTATGCCATTCCTTATCAATGATTTGTGTGACCCAAAAAAGACTGAGCCCTCAGAGGATGCCTCAGCTGCACTATGCAGCTTAAGGTAGTACCTTACAGCATTAACAAGTACACTGACAAGTGCCCTGTCCAGTACTGACCCAAGTGAGGAGTCTCCCTCACAAGGAAGGTCCTGGTCCACTACCTCCGACAAAACAGAACCAGGGACTTGAGCCAAAGCCAGGTCCCGTCTGAGTCCGAGCATTCCCCAGGGGATGGTGGGGGGAGGGGCGCTTTTTACCCCCCTTACGCCAGCACGCACCCCCAATGGGAACCGCAGGTGCTGGAGCACCAGTTGCCACCTCTGGCATGTTTGGGGAATTAGAACCAGACACAGACTCCATAATCAGACAGCCCACCCTCTTTGCTGCGCTGATCGGAGGTTACCCAGGGAAAATCACCAACCACAGGAGGAGACCGTTCAGTGCCGCTGCCCAACCTCAGAACACAGTGTGTGTGTGTAAAAAAAAGCTGTAAAATCATGAGGAGATCTATGCTGCATGCTGTAGAAGCCAGCACAAGAGGTCAAAACCACCTCCAAAATGGCCGCTGGACGCCTCAGATAGAGCAGGACTTGGGCACAGTAAAATGGTCGACCACAATGGTAAACTGCGTCATAGCACGACTGTAATGGAATGGCCCGTGATACCCAGAGACTTTTGAAGGATGCTGGGTACTCCTGTGCCAGTTCTAGGGTCATCCTATGTCCAATAGGGGCATAGGATGACTGAGAAATGATGACTGAGAATGATATCGTGAATTACATGAGATGGGACAATAATGATAATTCATGTATTGCAGGATATCTTGAAATATTACAAGTTGTTAATTCTGACCCCAACAGGTAAATAGGAGAGTGACTCATTCAATGTGGTACATAGACTGTTGAGGTGCTAATTAAGTCTACCTGGCTGTAGTGATAAAAACTTGCTGTGATTGCATTCTATTGTGCTAATTAAGTCTGCCTCTCAAGAACCTTTCATTGTGTGAAGTTCTATTGATGATAATATGTGTTGTGACTTAGCACCCTCTAAAAGGTCAGACGTCTGAATGACGTCTACAAAGGAATGTGTTTTGTGTATCAGGTGAGAATAATTTATCGTGGAGTCAGAACGTCTGGGTAATGATTAGTAATTAGTTCATGTAGATTATCTGAATGTCATTATCTAAAAGGAATGTGTATTGAGCACCCATTGTGTCATGTTGTGGGTGGAGTTAAGCCATTGTTTCTTGTGGCGTCTAAATGTATATAACAAGCCTGAGTTTACCATTAAAGTATTCAATCTGTTTGGAACCAGAGAACAGAGCTGTGTCTCGTTATTCTGGGGAAAATCCAATGGGTCCTGTCTGATGGATTGTGGAGTGTCGGAAGCTGTCTTGGGTTGGTGGAATGGAATATCGTAACGGAGTTAACCCCTGACCATTACAACGACCAAAACAAAATGGCCACCAATGAGATTTCACAATGATAACAGCAGACTACAAAAAATGGCGCAGACACAGCCTAAATGGCGGCAAATGCTGCAACGTGGATGAGAAGGCCTAATGAGGCCTTGCTGAGTCAAACACACTCCTACAGAAATACACAGGCCCAGACACCCCACAGTCCCCTGGTGGGAAAAAAGAGCCCCCCCACAGGTCCACCCCGGCAGCGGCAGCAGAGCAATAGAGGGAAACATGACAGAGCAGGGAAAGGAGGATAGGAGGACCCCCTCACCCCAGGAATGCCCAGCCATACCGACCCGCCGAGGCAGGAAGGACTGTACTTACCTGTCCATGCGAGGACTGGCTGACGCATTCCTGACAGGCATACAACCGCGTTGGAGTAGCTGTCGGCCCGGTCCACTGTGAGTGAGACAACACCACAGCCCAGTCATGTGTGTACCCAGGGCCGGCGCTACCACTAGGCGGATTAGGCAACCGCCTAGAGCGCACTGCCGCCTAGGGCGCCCGGCCAGTGCTGTATTATGGCCTAGGCCAACAAGGCCCAGGCCTAGGGCGGCACTTTGCGGGGGGCGGCGAAAAAGCGATGCTCTGTCCCTCTGTCCTCATCCCACCCTGTCCCTCTGTCCTTATCCCACCCTGTCCCTCTGTCCTCATCCCACCCTGTCTCTTTGTCCTCATCCCACCCTGTCCCTCTGTCCTCATCCCACCCTGTCCCTCTGTCCTCATCCCACCCTGTCCCTCTGTCCTCATCCCACCCTGTCCCTCTGTCCTCATACCAATGCGTCCCTCTGTCCTCCTCCCATGTAAATGACAGGGCGGGTCTTAAAAAGGAAGGGGTGTAGTCTTGACAGGAAGGGGTGCATCATATATAAAGTAGGGGGTGCACAAGTTTCATCAGGCCTAGGGCAGCACAAAACCTAAATACACCCCTGTGCCCGGCCACTGGTTATTTTACTTGCGAACTGTCCTCCGCTCCACGTAGCTTCCACACAGTCCACCAGCCGCCTTGTCATGTCAAGCAGCGCTGCCAGTCCCCCCGAAACCCCCCCCCCCCCGAGCGCGGCTCGAGTTCTCCGCTCTGACATCAGTGTCACATGGCATGGGGACTCCCGGCTGCAACCCCCCCCTCCCCCCGCGCTCTCCGCTCCTTGATTTGTATACTGTCATGTCCTGGTGTCAGTGTCCAGCAGCCCCTCCCTCTCTGCTCCCTGTCTGTGAGACATGTGTCTACAGTTCGCTCTGAGGCCGCTCGACAGTGTCCAGCTTCACAGCCCCCCCCCCCCACCCCCACTCTCCTGACGCTGTGTCAGTCTGGAGCAGACATGGATGCGATGCATTATGGGATTTAGAGGGGTGCCTGGCGGCGGCTCCCCGGGCTAGGGGGACAGGTGGAGCCTGGAAGGGGCACCATGCCACCGACACAAAGGCAGAAGCAGGCAGGTACACAGCAATCACAGGGTCACCGTTCAAGTTGGTGTGGTGAGTAAAACTGCTGTACATTGTATATGTGATGACAATGATATTTTTTAAAATGTGTGTGTGTGTATGTGTATATTAAAATATCTGCCCCCCCCCCCCCAGGGACTGATTGCATTGATGGGCGGTGGTGAAGCGGCATTGATGGGCGCGGGTGAAACTGTATTTGATGGGCACAGGTGAGATGGAATTTGATGGACGCGGGTGAGGCTGTATTTGGTGGGCGCTGGTGAGGCTGTATTTGATGGGCGCGGGTGAGATGGCATTTGATGGGCACAGGTGAGATGGAATTTGGGCGCTGGTGAGGCTGTATTTGATGGGGTGCAGGTCAGGCTGTATTTGATGGGCGCGGGTCAGGCAGTATTTGATGGGCGCGGGTCAGGCAGTATTTGATGGGCGCGGGTCAGGCAGTATTTGATGGGCGTGGGTCAGGCAGTATTTGATGGGCGTGGGTCAGGCAGTATTTGATGGGCGTGGGTCAGGCAGTATTTGATGGGCGCTGGTGAGGCTGTATTTGATGGGCACGGTTGAGATGGCATTTGATGGGCACAGGTGAGATGGAATTTGGGCGCTGGTGAGGCTGTATTTGATGGGGTGCAGGTCAGGCAGTATTTGATGGGCGCGGGTCAGGCAGTATTTGATGGGCATGGGTCAGGCAGTATTTGATGGGCGCGGGTCAGGCAGTATTTGATGGGTGCGGGTCAGGCTGTATTTGATGTGTGCGGTTCAGGCTGTATTTGATGGGCGCGGGTCAGGCAGTATTTGATGGGCGCAGGTGAGGCTGTATTTGATGGGCGCAGGTGAGACTGTATTTGATGGGCGCAGGTGAGACTGTATTTGATGGGCGCAGGTGAGACTGTATTTGATGGGCGCAGGTGAGACTGTATTTGATGAGTGCGGGTGAGGCTGTATTTGATGGGCGCGGGTGAGGCTGTATTTGATGGGCGCGGGTGAGGCTGTATTTGATGGGCGCGGGTGAGGCTGTATTTGATGGGCGCGGGTGAGACTGTATTTTATGGGCGTCTTGAGGTGGAATTTGATAGGCGTGGGTAAGGCTGTATTTAATGGGCGCGGGTGAGGCTGTATTTGTTGGGCACTGGTGAGGTGGAATTTGATAGGCGTGGGTAAGGCTGTATTTAATGGGCGCGGGTGAGGCTGTATTTGATGGGCACTGGTGAGGCTGCATTTGATAGCTGCTTTATTAAAAAGGTGGGGTTTACATGGACAGGGAAAAGGGGGTGGAGCCAGGGGGCGGCAAATTGAGGTTTCGCCTAGGGTGTCAAAAATCCTTGCACCAGCCCTGTGTGTACCCTGGAGCAAAAGCTCACCAGCCACCCCAGGAGTCATGGGGTATGTCGTGGCAGACCCAGCCTCTTTAGCAATGGTGTGCTCACGCTCGCTGGCCGGACTGAGGAGACAAGGATCTATATATCCAGCCAGTCTCTCAGCCGACAGTTGATAGAAGATTTTCAATAAAATAAAGAAAATAAAAAATTTCCTCAAAGGGAGCCATACGTCCTCCGTTGCTGGGCAGGAAAAAAAAACTGGGGCTGCATGCTGCAAGGAGAAGGGTTATGTCTGGAGGGACCGCCCCCTGGCGGGGATGTTCAACTCTATTAAAGTAACATGTATTTAATTATCTAACATGTTTTTGCCTAGTCCTCTCCTGTGCACAGGAACATAACCCACTTGTCAAGATTTAAGGAGCTGTGTCCGTCCATGGACAATAAGAAAAATTACTGCCCTTGATCTGACCTTCGTGGTGATGCCTCACATGCATGGTGCAATTGCTGTTTACATATGACACCAGACCGACGCTTGCCTTTGCGCGAGAGCAGGGGGGGACAGGTGTGCTTTTTATTATTTATTTCGCTTTTTTTACCACTTAAGCCCCGGACCATTATGCAGCTAAAGGACCAGGCCCCTTTTTGCGATTCGCCACTGCGTCGCTTTAACTGACAATTGCGCGGTCGTGCGATGTGGCTCCCAAAGAAAAAAATTAACGTCCTTTTTTTCCTACAAATAGAGCTTTCTTTTGGTGGTATTTGATCACCTCTGCGGTTTTTATTTTTTGCGCTATAAACCAAAATAAAGCGACAATTTTGAAAAAAATTCTATATTTTTTACTTTTTGCTATAATAAATATCCCCCAAAAATATATAAAAACGTTTTTTCCCTCAGTTTAGGCCTATACGTATTCTTCTACATATTTTTGGTAATAATAAAAAAAAAGCGTTTGATTGGTTTGCGCAAAAGTTATAGCCTCTACAAAATAGGGGATAGTTTTATGGCATTTTTATTAATATTTTTTTTTTACTACTAATGGCGGCGATCAGAGATTTTTATCATGACTGCGACATTATGGCGGACACATCGGACACCATTGTCATTTTTACAGCGATCAGTGCTATAAAAATGCACGGGTTACTGTGAAAATGACAATGGCAGTGAAGGGGTTAACCTGTAGGGGGCGCTGTAGGGGTTAAGTGTGCCCTAGTGTGTGATTCTTACTATAGGGGGGCGTGGCTGGACGTGTGACGTCACTGATCATCGTTCCCTATGACAGGGAACAGACGATCACTGACAAGCTACGGAGAAGAAAAACAGGGAAAGGTTTGTTTACACTTACCTCTCCCTGTTCTTCAGCTCTGTGTCCCGACAGGGGGACACCAGCGGCAATCGGGTCCCGCCTGCACGGTCATGGAGCTTTGGACTGCTGGTGGCGTGCTCGCGACCCACAGCTGGGTTCTTAAAGGAGACGTACATGTATGCCCTTGTGCCCAGCCGTGCCACTCTGTCAACATATATTGTCGTGCGGCAGTCCACAAGCGGTTACACAGTTTCTTCCATTTTTTTAAATCATTTTTATTGTTATATCAGGGAATGTAAATATCCATTATGATAGCAATAGGTAGCGACAGGTACCCTTTTAAAAATGGGGTCTAGTAGACCCTAGATCTCTCCTCTACCCTCAAAGCATCTGACCACACCATGATCGGTGTGATAAAATGCTTTCCCAATGGCGCGGTTTATATCTGGCAAAATCCAAGTCATGAAATGCTTGTAGCTTCCGGTTTCTTAGGCTATAGAGATGATTGGAGCCATTCTGGTCTCTTATTAGCTCTATGGTCAGCTGGCGGAACCACCGGCTGCATTCTCAGGTTCCCTGTTGGGACAGGAGAGCCAGTAAAAACCATGGAAGACGGTGGGGGGCATTCCCTCCCACTGCTTGTAAAAGCAGTCTAGAGGCTAATTAGCTGCTAGGATTTATTTTACATGAAGGCCGACCGCTGGCTGAAAATAATGATACCAAGATGATACCTAAACCCGCAGGCATCATGTTGGTATAACCAAAGTCCGGCAACATACCAGTACGTTGCTGGTCCTGTCAAGGATTAATTTCCTGACACAATTTCAGGATTAAACCCATTCTGCCACTTGATCCAAATTATAAGGTGAAATATATAGATCAGACAAAGAATCTACAATTCACCTCTTCCAGCTTCTCAGCCCAACAGGAAGTGACTGGGCTTGCCCAATTCTTTTTTTATTGGTAAAATGACATCACAAACATATGCATGCTGATTGGTTCACATTATACATTCACACCCACTGACCCATTTTACCCTCCCACCTGTGACGTCTGTACTATAGCACATGGCACATTTCAAAGTCCAGGAGCCATCTTTATTTCAGACAGTTATATGAGCTAGGGGAGGAGCTTGTCTAGGAGCAAGGGGACAAGGAATGAAAGTCTTTATTTGGAAGAAATCCATGTTTGGGCATGCTGCCCACATCATCCACGTGTAAGTCTTTTGTACACTGTTCAGATATAGGCATAAAAAGTTCATTCAGCTCTGCTGGTTTCCTTCCAAGAGTCACACACAACCTTTCACAGATATCCGAGTGAAAAGGAGGGGGAGGGGGAGGGGCGGCTTTCCTGTTACAACTGAGGAATTTAGGAGGGAGGGGTGGTTTGGGAGTGAGAGCGAAGAGTGGGGGGAATGACATCTGCTCTTAATAGTCCTTTGTATCTCCATTTCAAATGGTAACTTTTACAACATAATATCGGTTTCTTCATATTTTCAATGCTGGGTTCATAACTTTCTTAAAAACATAATATCTGCATTGCAACCCATACATACATATGCATAATGCGTATGAAAACAAATAAGGAATATAGGAAAGAGAAAACATTTCAGTGATTCTAATAAAAAGAATTAGCTTAACTCATGAAAATAGATATTTAATCCTAATCCATCACAGTCCTTGTTGGGCATATATTGTAATCTATTTTTTTTCATGCAGCCTGATTGCTGAACGAAAAAAAAGATTGATCGGTGGGTACGCCCACCATTAGAATAACTCCCTTCATCCACCCACTTCCAATGATGGGCATACATGCACCATTTATATATGCCGAAGCAGGGGGGCATTCTCCCGCAAAAGTTATGCCACGTACACACGGTCTGACTTTTCCACGGGCAAGCCTCCGTCGGAATTTTGACCATATGTAGGATCGCTCCTCCGTCCCTGCTGCCCCCATGCTTCGGCATATATGCTCTATTTTTTAACTGTGGTGGTGAAATCACCTCCTACAGCACTGGAGTCACAGCTTTATTTATCGTGTGGGAGAAAACGTTGTTGCTGTCAAGATAAATAAATCCGCGCTGAAGCCGAATGGCGTACCTGAAAACAAAAAAATGGTCAACAATAAAACACAGTAAACAGTAAAGTATACAAAAAATTGCATACCCGAAAAGCAAGCATGATAAAACATAACAATAAAACATTGCAGAACAGAATACAGTAAAAAAAAAAAGAGCAGAACATTAGAGTGGAAATAGAGAGGGAGAGAACAATAAAACAACAATTTTTACTTTTTTTTGTAAGAGACAGTGATCGATCGATACTGCACTCGGGTGGGCTGGGCGGAGGGGCAAAACGCAGGTGCTAGCAGGTATCTGGGCTGATCCTGCTAACAATGCGTTTTTGGGAACTCTAAATTGCTGGGGACACTAGTATAGATCTGATCAGATCAGATATTGATCTGTTCAGATACTATACCACTAAGGGAGATGTATGCTGCGTGCTTGGGTGTTAGCACTACTGGCACTAACAGGACGCTGCCTGGGGAGGCGCAGACCCTATCCGACACTAAAACCTAATTGATATCACCCGCCGGGCTATCAGGGGGTTAAACCTTTATTGAGTAATAAATGGCATGTGCCCTGACGCTATAAAAAGCAAACTAACCAACCAGCATCTCCTGTAACACTTATACGGTGATCACTGGTGAAAGGGTTAACTAGGGGGCAATCAGGGGGTTAAAACCTTTATTGGGTAATATATGGGGGTACCTGACACTATGTTAAAACCTGGCGGTGAACCTAAATAACCAACTGGCTACCTAGCGTCACCAGCGACACTAATACGGCGATCAGAAAAAAGATTGCTTAGTGACACTGGCAACAGGGGGTGAAAGGAGTTACCTGGGGGGGCGATCAAGGGGTTAAACCTTTATTAGGGGTGTACCCTGGACCTAAAAGGGGCTTAACACTAATATCAGACACTTTTTAGTCACAAATGAAAAAGCAAAATATAGGGAGATACACTGTGCCAACCAAATAAAGAGAAATAGTAAGCAGCCAACACAACAATCAGACTCAATTGTGAATAAAAATATAAAAATAAAGTGTAGCGCTAATAATATATTGAGCAGATAACTACTCAAAAAAGGTTGCAAGGAATCAAAACCATGTGAAGTGGATGAATATCTTTAAGGTATGCACCCCATCTAAAGTGCATATAGCGAACTCTATGCAGCGAAGAAGTCGCAAAAGGATGCCTAAGTGATAACCTGTGAAAAAAAATAAAAAACTATAAAGATATATATGCAGATATTTCTAAAGGCACATATAAAAACGTAAATGAAATTATGTGCATTATTAGTGTTTTTTTCTTATGATTTGAAGTTACATTAAGTGCATAACACACATGTGAATAATGCTAGTATATGAGCGACACCTGCAATGGGGGATTAGACATACATCTCTCAAGGACAAATAATGAAATGAATTGAGGTAAATCCAAATATTCCCCAGAAAAACAGTTCAATGGACACTTACCCTAAAGAGGTCGACCCAACTCCCCGTACGGTGGTGGATTGATCAGACTTATATCCACCGGTCGTGAAACCAGGAACGCAGATCTTCCAATCACCTCCTCTCCATGCTGATAATAGATCCAAAAGGGACAGAGTCCTCCACAGAACAGATGAGAAACTGGGTGATGAATGTTCAAGAACCCAGGCTGTAACTCCACCAGGCGTTAAAATATAGAAAGGGAAAAAAGAGAGGACCTCCACATAGTGTAAATCCAAAAAAATAGAGGTTTATTGGAAAATTGCATTATATACCCCAGTAGAAGTCTGTAGACGAAACGCGTCGGTCCACACACTGGCCTAAGCTGCCCTACACTGCTCTTTTTTAAACGTTCAATTGAACTTTTTAGAATTAGTTTGAATATTTTAATTACATTTTCCAATAAACCTCAAAATGTTTTTGAATTTACACTATGTGGAGGCCCTTGCTTTTTTCTTTTTCTATATTTTAACGCCTGGTGGAGTTACTTCCTGGGTTCTTAAACATTCATCACCCAGTTTCTCATCCGTTCTTTGGAGTCATCTGTCCCCTTTGGATCTATTATAAGCATAGAGAGGAGGGGATTGGAAGATCTGCATTCCTGGCTCCAGGATCAGTGGATACAAGTCTGATCGATCCACCACCGCACGGTGAGTTGGGTCCACCTCTTAGGGCAAGATTATCCATTTTTCCCCTTACTATCCAAAAGGTGAAGGCACTTCCGGGTGTTAATTCAAGCTGTACACCACATCTACTTGAAAGACATTTGGGCCTGTTGCTACTACAGTGTGTCATCTTCCCATGTCTTTGCTGAATTCTGATGTTTACATATGGATCACTCATATTGTCAGCTATACATTTTTGGACCATTATTATTGATTAAACTGTTTTTCTGGGGAATACTTGAATATACCTCAATTAATTTCATTATTTGCCCTTGAGAGATGTATGTCTAACCCCCCATTGCAGGTGTCACTAATATACTAGCATTATTATTCACATGTGTGTTATGCACTTATAGCCAGATTCAGAGAGAGATACGCCGTCGTAACTCTAAATCTGCGCTGTCGTAAATTTAAGTGTATTCTTAAATTGAGATACACTTAAATCTAGCTAAGATACGACCGCCTTACTTTGTTGTCCTTTGGGCCTCGACTGAAGAAGTTGATACTTGGACATTTTAATTGAGCGAGAGCCACTACTGCACTAGATTGGTTGTTTGTTTGTTTGTCCCTTCATGTAAACGTGCTGCAGCTGTATGTTACTAATGATGGACACAGACTATGGCCAGCTGGTACTGACTCCTGCATGGGTATAGTCCCAATGCTGTGGCAGGTTTACTGATGTGGTTTGTTTGTATGTTTTATACTCAATAAAAAGATTTTCAAAAAAAAAAGATACGACCGCCTGCGCCGTCGTATCTTAGCTGTCTATTTAGGCTGGCCGCTAGGGGCGTGTACGCTGATTTATGCCTAGAATGCGTAAATCAGCGAGATACGCCTATTCACGAACGTACGCTTGCCCGTCGCAGTAAAGATACGCCGTTTACATAAGGCGTTTTCAGGCCTAAAGATATTCCACCAAAAAGATGGCGCAGCCAATGTTAAGAATGGACGTCGGAACCGCGTCAAATTTTTTAATTTTTACGTTGTTAGTGTAAGTCGTCCGTGAACGGGGCTGGGCGTAATTTACGTTCACGTCGAAACCAATAAGTCTTTGCGGCGTAATTTGGAGCATGCACACTGGGATATGTCCACGGACGGCGCATGCGCCGTTCGTAAAAAAACATCAATCACATCGGATCACGATTCATTAGCATAAAACACGCCCACCTCTTCAAAATTTGAATTAGGCGCGCTTGGGCCGGCACATTTACGCTACGCCGCAACTTAGGACGCAAGTGCTTTGTGAATACAGCACTTGCCACTCTAACTTACAGCGGCGTAGCGTATATGAGATACGCTACGCCTGCCTAACGTTAGGCTCATCTACGTGAATCCAGCTATTAGTGTTTTTTTTCTTATGATTTGAAGTTACATTAATGATGCACATAACTTCGTGTACGTTTTATTTGTGCCTTTAAAAAGAGATTTTATATATATATATATATATATATATATATATATATATATATATATATATATATAGAGAGAGTATATATATATATATATATATATATATATATATATATATATATATATACACACACACACACACACACACAGATATTTCTAAAGTTTTTTTCCACAGGTTATCACTTTAGGTAACCTTTCTTGGGCGCATAGAGTTCGCTATATGCACTTTAGAGGTGCATACCTTCTTAAAGATAATTATCCACTTCACATGGTCTTGGTTCCTTACAGTCACAAATGACACTAAATGCAGTGATCAGTAAATAAATGACCACTGCAATCAGTGACACTGTGACTGGGGGTGCAACGTGTGCTGGTGTTAGTGTAGTGTTGGTGCAACTCACTATTGAGGTCTTCTGCAGTCATCTTTTTCAGGAAAGGCCATCCATATTTTAGAAGGACAATGCTAAACCGCATCTATGAGAACAACGTGACATCATAGTAGAAGAGTCCTGGTGCTTAACTGGCCTGCTTCCAGTCCAGACCTTTCACCGGATGAAAATATTTGGCTCATCTTGAAACAAAAAAATAAAAATACGACAAAGACCCACCACTGTTGAGCAGTTAGAATCCTATTTCAGGCAGGAACAGAACAACATTACTCTGCCAAAACTCCATCAACTGGTCTCTTCAGCTCCCAAATGTTTACAGAGTGTTGGTAAAAGAAGAGGGGGTGCTACACCATGGTAAACATGGCCATGTCCCAATTTTGTTGAGATGTGTTTATGCCATCAATTTCAAAATGACTATACTATTTTCTTAAAATGGCACATCATCTCAGTTTAACCACTTGCCGCCCGCCCGTCAAAATGACGGCGGAGCGTTGCGGCTTCTGTTCTGGGTCATCATACGACTGCGCCCCAGAATGGCCGCTCTCGCACAGCAGTGCCGTCTTACTAGGACAAGGGGCAACCCCGACCTCTGTTAAGTGCCGATGACGCGGCTCTTTAACCATGTGATTGGCTGTGTCCAATCACATGGTAAATGCGGAAGTGCAGTTTATCGGCTCTCCTCGCCTCACACTGACAATGTGTGGCGGGGAGACGATCAGTGGCATTTCCACACAGAGGAGACCAGGACAGGTAATCAGGGCACTGATCAGCAGTGTCATGCTTACAGTAAAGCCCCAGTGATGCCAATCAGTGCCCATTAGTGATGCCAGTTAGTTCCCATTTGTGATGCCCAATGCCGCCTATCAGTGCCACCTAATCAGTGCCCATAAGTCCTGCCTCATCAGTGCACATCAGCAAAGGAGAAAAAAATACTAATTTACTTTAAAAAAAAATAATCTCAAAATGTTTTTTTTTTCTTTTCTTGTGAAAAATAAAAAACCCAGCAGTGATTTAATACCACCAAATGAAAGCTCTATTTGTGCAAAGAAAATAATTTGGGTACAGTGTTGCATGACTGCAATTGTCAAAGTGCAACAGCGCTGAAAAATGTCCTGGGCAGGAAGGGGGTTAAATTGCCCTGTATTGAAGTAGTTAACCACTTAAGATCCTGACCTTTAGGCAGCTAAAGGACCCGGCCAGGTTTTGCGATTCGGCACTGCATCGCTTTAACAGACAATTGCGCGGTCGTGGGACGTGGCTCCCAAACAAAATTGGCGTCCTTTTTTTCCCACAAATAGAGTTTTCTTTTGGTGGCATTTGATCACCTCTGCGGTTTTTATTTTTTGCGCTATAAACAAAAATAGAGCGACAATTTTGAAAAAAATGCAATATTTTTTACTATAATAAATATCCTCCAAAAATATATAAAAAACAACGTTTTTTTTCCCTCAGTTTAGGCCGATACGTATTCTTCTACCTATTTTTGGTAAAAAAAAAAAAAATAATCACAATAAGCATTTATCCGTTGGTTTGCGCAAAATTTATAGTGTTTACAAAATAGGGGATAGTTTTACTGCATTTTTATTCATTTTTTTTTTACTACTAATGGCAGCGATCCGCGATTTTTTTCGTGACTGCGTCATTTTGACACATTTTTGAGACCATTGTCATTTTCACAGCAAAAAATGCATTTAAAATGCATGGTTTACTGTGACAATGACTGTGACGGTATCGGTATGATATCCCCGTCAAGCATTCCCTCCTCTCCATACAAGAACATCACAGGATCTCCCACACATGAGTCAAGACTAGATGCTGGAACCAAGACACTTTATTGACACAAAAACTCAGCTTATATGTGGTTACAGCCTGTTAGGAACGCCCCCCCTCACACAGTGGGGTTTCCCATACAGATTATAGGAGACAAGTCGGAGCCGACCATGCAGACATGTTTCTTTAGATAAAGACATCAGGGGAGTTAATTAATCAGAATAATTAACATACTACTTCTCTAATCATTTAGCCTGATGATACAATACTCATCTTTTAAGGGTAAACACAGATCTTCTTTACACAACACAATAGATCAATTAACCTTTAGAATAGTGAGGGGACATTAGCACGTCAATAACCGGTCAGAGGAATGAATCACACATGAAATTCCTTTCTACCTCTAACACACATGGCTAGCAGGGAGCAGTAAACTGAGACATATAGGCAAATGTATCACAATGGCCCCCCTTTTGCTCCCTGCTCCGGCAAATCCAGTTGGACCTTCCCTGGTCCAGTAGGGTTGACGGGTTCAGAGCTTTTAGTCGAGGTTAACTCCGTTTGGCATGACTGACCTCCCTTGGCAACTGCTTCAGACTCAGGTATTTCACCGGGTCGTCAGATCACATGCCGGTCAGTCCCCAAGTCTTTGTGCGATCTGCAAAGTCACCAGAAGTCAGTGTGAAGACAGCGAATGGGTCTGTGCGCCGCCGTCTAGGTGTCCCGCTATGGGAGGGGGCAGGTTATGGCTCTGAAGTGACAATCACAGGAGATTCATAAAAAGAAAAAGTTATATTTGTTGAAATGCTGTAGCACTGGTGCTCAGAGTCCAGGGGGGGGGGGGGGGGGGGGGCTGAGAGCCCCATAAGGTCAGCCACCCCCTGCTCCCTCCGCAGCCGCCGGTTCTCCTCTTGGAGCTTCTCCAGCTCCATCTCCAGTTCATGGAGCCTGGGGGGGTCAGCCTGCTGTGACCTCAGGTGGTTGTTCTCCTCCTCCATGCGGCTTATGCACTCCTCCAGCTCTATGTACTCACGGATCAGCTCCTGCTTGCTCATGTCCTGCAGGCTCTCCACGTGGTCCATCATCAGGAACTGGGTGGTGGTGTAAGGGGCCACCGGTGTGCCCTTGGCCAACATCTCGGCCCGCATCTGGGACGCCCGCTGCGACTCCCTCTCCTCCAGTCGCTTCTTCTCCTCCCAGGTCAGCTTGTTATACGGCTTCCAGGACCTCTTCTTCTTGAAGGGTGGCCGGCGGTGCCTCTTTCTGCCCAGCTCCCTCCAGGGCCCCTCCGGCTCAGGGCTGGAGCCCATGACCAGCTGAAAATGGTGTTCCCTGTTGTCCGTAATAGCAGATTGTACCATGAGGGCTTCGTAAGGGGTGCCCAATGGTTCTTCCCGACCCCGCTCCTGGGGATCCCAAGCCGAGTCTACACAATGGGCTGCTGCTGGTGGGCGGTACCCAGGTTGAGACCAATTTGACCTGGTGTTGTCATTCATGGGGCAATTCTGCTTGAAGTGACCCAGCTGTTTGCACCGGAAGCAGCGTTGTTTGTTGCCCTCCTGGCGTGGATAGCGAGGGCTAGATGTCACCGGTCTGTTAGGAGGTTGGTATCTAGCGGCTGGTGGGTGTGAGGGCACCGTTTGTGGTGGAGGTTGTTCCTGTGGTGTGATCTGGTTCGTCTTGCGAGTATCCGCATATTCATCCGCCAACTTAGCGGCCTCTGGTAGAGTCATGGGCCTGCGATCTCTCACCCAATCTTTGACATCCGTCTGGATGTGATTGTAAAATTGCTCCAGGAGCATTAGTTGCAAAACGTCCTCTGCGGTGGTGGCCTGGCTGCTGTTAGCCCAGTTAGAGGCCGACCGGGACAACTGGCATGCCCATTCCGCATAAGAGTCTTTCGTGGTTTTGCGTGAGTCCCTGAACTTCTGTCGGTGGGACTCTGGGGTTACTGCATAACGAGCCAGGAGCACTTCTTTAACCCGGGCGTAGCTATGGATATCCTGATCTGGCACGGTCCGGAAAGCATCAGAAGCTTTGCCTGACAGTTTGCCTGACAATATTGCGACCCACTCTCTTCTAGCTATTCGGTGCAGGTTACATTGTCGCTCAAAATCCGCCAGGAAGTTATCAATCTCACAGTCCTTTTCATCAAAAGCTTTAAAAGCGCTAAACGGAATCTTCCTTGTGTCTGCTGTGCTGTACTCACTGTTTGGAGAAGGTGCGGCTGCTGGTCGGACTGCTGCCAGTTTTAACTGTAGTTCTGCGTTTACTAACAGGTCCATCACTTTCAGCACCACATCCGGCGTTGGGTTCGGGCCGAACCACGCTAGATTCTCTCTCATTAGCTTGTTGGCTGGCGATTCCTCCTCCTGAATCACTGGTGTCTCCATCTCTTGTACTGCTGGCGTTGCTGCAATCCCGTCCTCCTGGTCTAGCTCCATTGATTCTGCTATGATGACCCGCTTGGTTTTGTTGCTAGCAATCCTTCCACGAACTTCCAGTAGTTCTTCCAGTGTCTGCTTGGAATCCTGGTGTAAAGGAGAGTAGAAGGGAAAATCCCACTGCTACCAACCAATTGTGACGGTATCGGTATGATATCCCCGTCAAGCATTCCCTCCTCTCCATACAAGAACATCACAGGATCTCCCACACATGAGTCAAGACTAGATGCTGGAACCAAGACACTTTATTGACACAAAAACTCAGCTTATATGTGGTTACAGCCTGTTAGGAACGCCCCCCCTCACACAGTGGGGTTTCCCATACAGATTATAGGAGACAAGTCGGAGCCGACCATGCAGACACGTTTCTTTAGATAAAGACATCAGGGGAGTTAATTAATACACTGAAGCAATCAGAATAATTAACATACTACTTCTCTAATCATTTAGCCTGATGATACAATACTCATCTTTCAAGGGTAAACACAGATCTTCTTTACACAACACAATAGATCAATTAACCTTTAGAATAGTGAGGGGACATTAGCACGTCAATAACCGGTCAGAGGAATGAATCACACATGAAATTCCTTTCTACCTCTAACACACATGGCTAGCAGGGAGCAGTAAACTGAGACATATAGGCAAATGTATCACAATGACAATTGCAGTTTGGGAGTTAACCCCAAGGGGGCGCTTAAGGGGTTATGTATGACCTAATATGTGTTTCTAACTGTAGGGGGGTATGGCTGTAGGTGTGACGTCATTGATTGTGTATCCCTATAAAAAGGGATCACACGATCGATGACGCCGCTACAGTGAAGAATGGGGAAGCTGTGTTTACACACAGCTCTCCCCGTTCTTCAGCTCCGGGGACCGATCGCGGGACCCCAGCGGCGATCAGGGACCGGGTCGCAGGCGCGCGCCCACAACTGGGCACTAGCACAGGACGTACCTGTCCGTGCATGTGCCCAGCCGTGCCATTCTGCCGACGTAAATGTGCAGGAGGCGGTCCTTAAGTGGTTAAACATTTGATACAGGCGTTTGACAAAAATATGTAAACACTACATGATTTGGGAAAGTGACATGTTTTGCATTGAAAGTGGAAGTGATGCAACATTGTTATTTACATTTAGTCTGTGTGAAAGTTATGGAGTCTACCAAATACGGTATATGTATTTCAAAATTGATCAATGCTGATGTACTGACTGTCAATCTCATTTCTTAAAAACCTAAAATGCCAGGGCAGTACAAATTACCCACTAAATGACCCCTTTTTGGAAAACAGTCCAAGGTAAGATGCATGGTGAGTTTTTTTTAAAAGTTTAAATTAAGTTTTTGTTTCACACACTCCTTGCTGAGATCTGGTGTGGAATTTCTGATCAGAAGTGGAATTTTTGAATACAAGTGGAAGAGTTAAAAACCAGGAGTTTAAAACAAGAGTTAAGACAGGAGTCTTCTAAAACTGTAAGTATCATCTTAATCTTCATACAAGTAATTATATTGTAACTGGGAAATGAGTGCTAGCAGGGTTGAAGGTTTTGCTCAGTGCACAGTGTGTCACATGTATGCAAAATTGGTGCAACAGCTCCAAGATGGATACCGCTGTGACAGATGTGAGCAGGTTGCCCTTCTGGAAGCTCGTATTAGAGATCTGGAGGAGCAAGTTGCAACACTGGGTAGAAATGACAACCTTGAAAGGGGTCCTCTGCTCGCTGAGCAAGTGGTCAGTAAGGTTGATGTGGAGGGTGGAGGGGAAAGTCAGGATTATCAGATAGGGAGATGGGTTAATGCAGTTAGAGGGAGTGGAAGGGGCATGAAGAAAGGGAAGGCCAGTCCTGTATTTGTGCATCAAAACAAATTTGCCAAGTTGGGTGATGATGTGGAGGTGGCAAACACAGAGGTGGCAGCCCTAGATGTTACTGCTACCCCTAACAGCCGGGAGAGCAACCCATCTAGTAGAGGTGGGGAGGGGAGTGCAGGTAGGCCTAGACAGTTGGTGGTAATAGGGGATTCTATAATCAGAAGGACTGATAGAATAATTTGTCGCCAGGATCGCTTCAACTGAATGGTTTGCTGTCTCCCTGGTGCCAGGGTTCGGCATGTGGTGGACCGGGTGGATAAATTACTGGGAGGGGCTGGGCATGACCCAGCTGTCTTGGTCCATTTTGGAACCAATGACAGTATACATGGAAGGTGGAGGCTCCTTAAGAATCAATTTAAAGAACTAGGCTGCAAGATGAAGGGAAGGACCTCCAAGGTGATATTCTCTGAAATATTGCCTGTGCCATGCGCAACACAGGAAAGGCAGGGGGAGATTAGAGAGCTGAATGCATGGCTAAAGACCTGGTGTAGGAAGGAGGGATTTGGGTTTCTAGAGCACTGGGCTGACTTTTCATTGGGGTGCAACCTATATGCTAAAGACGGTTTGTACTTGAATGGAAGGGGGTCTGCTGTGCTGGGGGAGAGGTTTATGGGAATGCTGGAGGAGTATTTAAACTAGGATTGAGGGGGAGGGGGGATTTAGAATTACATCAAGCAGACAGGTCAGTTAGTGGTCAGACATTAATGGAGAGTGGAATGGGGATAGATGGGGGGAGGGTTATGGCAGGTGACAAGAAAGTTCCCATGTTGCAAACAGCCATTGGAAATAATAGTGCCATTTGTACTACTATGAATTATATGAAAAACACCAGAGAAAAATGTAACAATACATTTAAGTGTTTGTTCACCAATGCCAGAAGTCTGCCAAGCAAAACAGGTGAGCTGGAAGCTCTGGTGCATGAGGAGAGCTATGATGTAATCGGTATTGCTGAAACTTGACTTTAATCCTCACATGACTGGGCTATTAATATTCCTGGCTATGCTCTCTTTCGGAAAGACAGGGTAAAAAGGAAAGGTGGAGGGGTCTGTCTCTATGTGAGAAGTGACCTCAAAGCAAGCGTGAAAAGAGAACCTGGTTGATGGAGAGTGTGATGAGGCTGAAGCATTATGGGTGGAACTGCATACAGATGCGCGTAGTTCAAAATTAATCATTGGAGTTTGTTATAAACCACCCAATGTTAATGAGGAGGTGGAGACTCAGCTCCTTGCACAGATGGAAAGGGCTGCAAGGTCTGGGACGGTGATAATAATGGGGGATTTTAACTACCCAGAAATTGACTGGATTAATGGCACTTCTGGGACAGTTAAAGGACAAAAATTTAAAAACCTATTGCAGGACAATTTTATGGTGCAGTTTATTGAGGCCCCAACTAGGAATGATGCCCTGTTGGACCTGATAATCTCAAACCATGCAGAGCTTATTACTAATGTTCAGATAAGGGAACACCAAGGTAGCAGTGATCATAACATGATTTGATTTAATGTTAACTATAAGCAAGAAATACATACAGGAAATATTAAAACACTAAATTTTAAGAGCAAATTTTCCAAGGATGAGGGCTGCTCTCCAGGACTTGGACTGGGAGGGACTATTGGCACAGATGAACACAGAACAGAAATGGGAATTCTTCAAAAAGACTGTGTGGTACCTCACTGCAAAGTATGTTCCCATGGGCAATGTTTAAAAGGCTAAAAATAAAACCTATGTGGCTCACGGTCAAAGTTAAAAAAGCTATAAACAATAAGAAAGTAGCTTTTAAAAAATATAAAAATGAAGGAACACTAAATGTTACAAAGAATATAACAGGATATGCAAAAAGGAAATCAAGGATGCAAAAATTCAAAACGAACGACAGATTGCAAAAGATAGTAGGACAAACCCCAAAAAATTCTTTAAATATATTAATAGTAAAAAGGTGAAGTCTGAGCATGTAGGCCCCTTACAAAATAATCTAGAGTGGGTGACTGGGGACAAAGAGAAGGCAAATGTATTAAATGTTTTCTTCAGCTCTGTGTATACAATGGAGCATGGGGGAGCTCATGTCCAAAATGGGGGTGGGAGTGACACAGCCTCAAATCCACAATGGCTCAAAAGTGATATGGTCCAGAAATATTTAGACAGAATAAAGGTGGATAAAGCACCTGGACCTGATGGCATCCATCCACGGATCCTAGGTGAGTTGAGCTCTGTCATTTCAAAGCCACTGTATCTAATATTTAGGGACTCATTAAAGACAGGAATAGTACCACTGGATTGGTGCAGGGCCAATGTGGTGTCCATATTTAAAAAGGGAACAAAGTCTTTACCAAGTAACTATAGACCTGTTAGTTTAACTTCTATAGTTGGGAAGATACTGGAACGTTTAATAAAAGACCACATGGATGAGTTCTTGCTGGAAAAAAACTATTTAAGCAGCAGACAACATGGATTCATGAAAGACAGAAGTTGTCAGACAAACCTGATTTCCTTTTATGAAGAGGTAAGTAAAACCCTGGACAGAGGCGTGGCTGTGGACGTGATATATTTGGATTTTGCAAAAGCGTTCGATACAGTTCCGCACACACGGCTCATGTGTAAGGTAAGGTCTACAGGATTGGATATATCAGTTTGTAAATGGATAGAAAACTGGCTGAAAGACAGAATTCAGAGAGTCGTGGTTAATGATTCTTACTCTGAATGGTCCAAGGTTATCAGTGGTGTACCCCAAGGTTCAGTGCTGGGACCCTTACTTTTCAATATATTTATAAATGATATTGGGTCTGAGATCAAAAGTAACATTTCTGTCTTTGCAGATGACACCAAGCTATGCAGTGGAATAAGGTCCTTGCAGGATGTCTCCAATTTACAAGCCGACCTCAATGCTCTGTCTAATTGGGCGACTGAGTGGCAGATGAGGTTTAATGTTGATAAATGTAAAGTTATGCACTTAGGGAATAAGAATATGCATGCATCATACATACTAGGGGGAGTACAACTGGGGGGGATCTGTAGTGGAGAAGGATCTGGGGGTTTTAGTTGATCATAAGCTCAATAATGGCATGCAATGCCAAGCTGCGGTTTCCAAAGTGAGCAAAGTCCTTTCTTGTATTAAGAGAGGTATGGACTCGAGACAGAAATATAATTTTGCCCCTGTACAAATCATTAGTAAGACCTCATCTAGAATATGCAGTTCAGTTTTGGGCACCAGTTCTCAAAAAGGACATCAGAGAACTGGAGAAAGTGCAGAGAAGGGCAACCAAACTGATAAGAGGCATGGAGGAGCTCAGCTATGAGGAAAGATTAGAAGAACTAAATTTATTCACTCTTGAGAAGAGGAGAATAAGGGGGGATATGATCAACATGTACAAATATATAAGAGGTCCATACCGTGAACTTGGTGTTGAGTTATTCACTTTACGGTCAACACTGAGGACAAGGGGGCACTCTTTACGTCTAGAGGAAAAGAGATTTCACCTCCAAATACGGAAAGGTTTTTTCACAGTAAGAGCTGTGAAAATGTGGAACAGACTCCCTCCAGAGGTGGTTCTGGCCAGCTCAGTAGATTGCTTTAAGAAAGGCCTGCATTATTTCCTAAATGTACAGAATATAACCAAGTACTAAGATTTGTAGGTAAAGTTGATCCAGGGTAAATCCGATTGCCTCTCGGGGGATCAGGAAGGAATTTTTTCCCCTGCTGTAGCAAATTGGATCATGCTCTGCTGGTTTTTTTTGCCTTCCTCTGGATCAACTGTGGGTATGGAGTTGGGTGTATAGGATTTTACTGTGTTTTTTTATTTTTTGTGGTTGAACTGGATGGACTTGTGTCTTTTTTCAACCTGACTAACTATGTAACACACACACCCCCCCCAAAACACATTATTCTACTGCCGAGTATGGGAATACCACATGTGTGATACTTTCACAGCATAGAGGCTTTCAAAAATCCCAAAAAATTCACTTTTGGACTTTCAAGGAGCTGATTGCTGTAAGAGGACATGACTTAAAGGCTGCACCATTCAGTCTCTGACTGGTCACAGCAATCATATGGGACACAGTGATCAAAAAACATGGTGCTGGAAGCCGTGGCCGATGCGAGAGGATGTAAGGGATACGTCCATCCACATTGAAGAAGCTCCCTTCAGGTCAAATATGTATATTGGCCAGATTGGAAGCAGTTAAAGTCCAAATGAATCCTTGTTATACTGTATATCAGCTAAATACTTTCCAAGGACATCAAAACTAAAGGGTTGTGCAATGTCATTTTATTGCCAAAATTGCTACAGTCTGAGTATTTTAAAAGAAAGTACCCTGCCAACAGTTACAAAGCAGGATACTTTCACTCTACAGGGAAGTAGTGATTTAATTGCAGAGTACCCTCTTGCCTGTACCGGGTCTGACCTATAGATTTTAATTTAGCAAAATACCATGCTGATTGGAAACCATGGCTCCAACTAAGAAGGGGGCATTATTTAAGTAACAGAGTTATTTGAAGAAAAATATTGCCACACCCCATATTTATTTCTGGACGTAACATTTAGGTAAGAAAATAGTCATGAGATAAAGAAAATGCTTGTAATAGATCATGGCCTGGAACACAATACTTTGAGAAATAGTTGCAGGGGATGTTAAAAAAGTTAAAAAAGACACACTATAGTCCAAAAATGATGAAATCATCTTTCCTTTCACTTGTTAAATGGCCTGTAGTTAAAGGTAGCTGAAAATATACAAAACAGTTACCATACATACTTCAACATTCATGTAGTAATTTTACTGAAATATTTCCACAGTACAAGAGTGGAACTTGCACAAAAGGGTAGTCATTGAGGGGGGGCGGAGCCGGCGGCCAGAGCGGATGGCAGCGTGAGCTAGGAGCTCTGCAGCAACGGTCGAATTAGAGCGGCTAAAGAGCGACTTTACCTACTCCAAATTGGCACCCTCGGACGGGGGAACTCCCGAGGAGTACAGAAATACCGATGGCGAAGAGAAAGGAGAGAGATGGACTGAGGAAACTGACAGACTTTTTTCCTCCAGCGGCCGGCCGCGTGATCCAAGATGGCGCCCGCAGCGAAAACGGAGCACTGCTTTCTCCGGCCGAAACGAACCACAATGCTACAGCATCTACGGGTGAGTCAAGCCCCCAGATCACTCCACTCCCCGCTACACCATCAGGCAGCCCTCTTAAGCAGAAACGGAGGGTAGGGGGGAGAAGGAGAATGGCAGGATGACTTGAGCGGGGAGGGTGAATGTATGGAAGAGACAGCATCACACAGCCAGCAATTAGATGCATTCCCTACCTCTGGCCAACCCATCATAGACACAACTATGAAGGAAATGCTACTAACCCTGCGGGGTGCACTCCAGCAGGATATGGCTGCTTTTATGCATAACACAAAATCGGACATATCAGCTATGAAAGGCAGAGTGGAATATGTGGAAAAAAAAAAATGGAGGAATTCACCATGGCCCATAATGAGCTAGTAGACGCTCATTTTGATGTCGAGGACGAAATTAAAACCATGCGCCTCAAAATGGCGGACATGGAAGACAGGGCCCGCAGGAATAATATTAAATTCAGAGGGATTCCTGAATCAGTAAAACCAGCCGAGCTCACGGAATACCTTCAAAAATTGATGCTAGCAGCAATTCCCTCATTGGAACCCGCAGATCTAATCATAGACAGGGCACATAGACTGCCTAAACCGTCGTTCCTGCCAGACCAAATCCCCAGAGACACTATTGCCAGGATACACTTTTACCATATAAAAGACCAGCTGATGCGGTTCGCCAGGCAACATCCTGCGCTGCCGGGGCAATTTGCAGGAATAGCATTATACGCAGACCTATCGCAAGCCACCTTGGCAGCAAGGCACAACCTAGTCCCCATTACAAAAATTCTACGCAATCACAAGATTATTTATAAATGGGGTTTTCCTGCTAAGTTGCTGCTTGAGCTACACAATGAATCTCATGTAATCACCTCTCTAGAAAAAGGGATGGATCTTTTGAAAAAATGGCGACTTCTGCCCGCAAACGGAGAATCTGCTGAGCCGGAACCTCTAAAGGACAGGCGATATGACAACCGCCATAGCAGGAGGGGAAAATGAAACCCACATGAATGATTTGGCGATCTCAAAATGAAGATTTATAAGGATTAAATCCTACTATCCAGTTCTATCTTTTGACTATGTTTCTGTACCTATACAAATCTCTAAAAATAGGTTAAGCATTCGACCGTTGTTCGGCTGAACTTGTGTTCTCAAAAAACTACCCCTATTTGTTGTACAGGATGACTCCTGTATTCGGTCTCTTATTATGGTCATTACATAATGACCTCAAGTTGCAATATAGTTCATTTTGGACTTGGATTTGCTTTACCCTTTTTATTTATTATTTTTACTGTTCCTACTGTTTTGGAACCTTCTTTTCAGCAACTATCCTCGTGACTGCAGATTCTCAGAAACGACCACAGAACACATGCACTGTCAGTTCCTACCACTGGATGGCGACAAAAAGCTTTGAACTCTTAACATGCACCTGAAACTTATGTCGCATAATGTGAGGGGATTAAATAGCCCTTATAAACGAAGGGCGTTATGGAAATCAGCTATGAACTTGAACTGCGATGTACTTTGTGTGCAAGAGACGCACTTTGTCAGCAACAAAGCCCCTAAGTGCACACACAACAAATTCCCTAATGTTTTTACAGCCAACGATGTCTCAAAAAAGAATGGAGTATTAATTGCTATAAGGGACACAGTAACCTTCTCTTTATTGCAGGAACATTCTGATCCACGTGGCCGTTTTATTATACTGATAGTAGAAATTGACCGGAAGGTTTACACGTTGGTAAATATGTATGCTCCGAATGTTAAACCTTTGAAATTTATCCGTAAAGTTGTTTCACTTGCTAAGTCTATGCAGAAAGGTAGCTTAATAATCTGTGGGGATTTTAACATGGTAATGAATAATGACCTTGACTCCTCTTCGGTGACTCTCAGGAAGAGACCCTCACTTGGGACATGGTGCCATGAGGAACGACTCTTTGACCCATGGCGATGCCTTAGAACCACCGAAAGGGACTTTTCTTATTACTCTATGGTGCACAATAGTTACTCTCGTATAGATTTTTTTTCTCACAGATCTGATCACTCTGCAAAATGTTGGTAAGGCGGAAATCCATAATATCACATGGTCAGATCATGCACCGGTGACCATTGACCTTATGGATGACAGGAAAACCTCCCATAGACCATTGTGGCGAAACAATACCTTTCTTCTCTCTCGTCCCCAAATAAGGGAAGAAATAGAAGAGAAACTTTGTGACTTCTTTAGGATTAATGACAACGGAGAGTGCTCCCCCACAATGTTATGGTGTGCGCACAAAGCTTTTGCAAGGGGTGTACTCATACAAATAGCTTCTAGGTAAAAAAAGAAAAAATGCCAGAGAATATCCCAGCTTCAAGATTCCATTGCAAAACTAGAGACCCTTCATAAAACCCCTACTACATCATCTCCCGATATTCTAAAAAGCCTCACTAAATGTCGTGATGACCTAAAACAGGAACTAAAGGCGGACTATGACCTGTATTTTAAAAGATTAAAACTCTCCTACTATTCACAAAACAATAAAGCCAGCAAGCTCCTAGCATCTCAACTTAAAAAAAGACAAGCTAAAACCAATCTTACTCATATCTGTCACCACAGCACAAGCTCCACGCTCCACAATCCCAAAGATATAGCCAATGCATTCAAAGATTACTATGAATCCTTGTACAACCTAAGTAAGGACCCCGACACCCATCAGCCCACAGAAATAGAAATAGATCAATTCTTGAAAGATATACAGCTACCAGCAGTAGACCATGCCTCATTGCAAGCTCTAAATACTCCCTTCACTATAGCGGAAATTGAGAAGGTCATACAATCCCTCCCCTTGAATAAATCACCAGGAGCAGATGGATTCTCAGCAGAATACTATAAGTCCTTTCCCTCCCTCCTAGCACCAAAATTAGTGGATGTATTCAGCACAGCAGCAGAAATAGGCTCATTTTCGAAGGAAATGCTCCAAGCAATTATAGTTACAATACCCAAGCCTGGAAAAGACAGCACCCACCCCCAAAACTTCAGGCCAATATCACTGCTCAATTCGGACCTAAAGATATACGCAAAATTAATAGCCAATAGATTAATGGAAATCACCCCCTCCCTTATAGATCTAGATCAGGTGGGCTTTGTAAAGGGCAGACAGTCACCAGATGGGACCAGAAGGATGATAGATCTGTTACGATACACGGAAATAAATAAAATCCCTAGTGTTTTCCTAGCACTAGACGCCGAAAAGACATTTGATAGGGTGCACTGGGGATACCTATCGAAAACCCTGCAAAAATTTGGTATATCTGGTATGATATTTACAGCCATTATGTCCCTGTACTCCAACCCCACAGCGCAAGTTTTTAACTCTGACACATTCCGCTTGTCTAATGGCACTCGACAAGGATGCCCACTGTCCCCAATAATATTCTCACTGATTATTGAACCACTGGCCCAAAGCATCAGATGTAATAGTAAAATACAGGGTATTAAAATAAGCCAGGAAACCCACAAAATAGGGTTATTTGCCGACGACGTAATTTTAGCAATCACTAACCCAGAACTTTCCATAGGCGAAATCAAAGACATGCTACACCAATTTGGCCAGGTTTCTTTCTATAAAGTAAATACGAAAAAGTGCTTCGCACTGTCCCTTGGTTTAAATTTAGAGGCACAAAAGAAAGTACAAACAGTATTTCCCTGCAATTGGAACCCCCCATTGATTGTATATCTGGGGGTGCGGCTGACCTCCTCCTCCACTAATCTGTATTCAGCCAATTACCCTCCGTTGTTAAAACAAATAAGTGAAGAAATGGACCATATTGGCAAACTGCAATTGACTTGGATGGGGAGGATAGCCGCATACCAGATGCAATTGCTGCCCAAACTACTATATTATTTTCGTACGCTGCCAATCCCTATTCCCCAAATCTTTTTTACCCAGCTAGCTACTAAATTAGGAAAATTCATATGGGCGGGGAAAAAAGCTAGGATAGCACTAAACCACTTATATAAACCCAAAACCCTAGGCGGAGTAGGTCTACCAAACGCACACAGTTATTACCAGGCAGCTATTTTGGACCAAGCCCGGTATTGGTTCTCATCTCAATCAGACACTAAATGGTCAATAATAGAACACACAATTGTCCCAGGACATAACCTTCCAGCACTAACAATTGCGGCTAACTTACACCACAAGCCTATAGCGCCCCTATATCCCACCATACAAGCCACACTCTCAGCATGGGCCTTATTGACTAAACAAAAATTTAGAGACATACCTATACATAGAGTAAATCCCCCTCTAGCAGTATATGAATACCTAATACCAAACTTTTCTACACTGGCCTGGAGGAAAGAAGGAGAGCACTTCCTCACTCCGCAAGGAATACACTCAAACACGAGGGATAATTACCAACTCCTACAAATAGCACACTACAACAAATCTAACCCCCCCAAACTGCTAGAGATCCCCAACATCTTGTGGGACTTTCTTCTCAATAGGCAATCGACAACACAGAAAGGCATATCCTTATTTTACAAATGTTTCAACCCATCATATCTACAAAACAAATCCCCAAGCATGATCAAATGGGAACAGGAATTGAAAATAGAATACCCCCTCCATCAATGGCTTTTAGCGATTAAATATGGCGCGAGATCCTCAGCATGTGTGGACCATTGGGAGAACGCACAAAAAGTTTATCATAGGTGGTACTTCACCCCGGTGAGGATCCATAAAATGTATCCAGACATCCCACCCACTTGCTGGCGGAATTGTAATTCCACTGGCAACCTTTTACATATGCTGTGGAGCTGTGCAGTAATCGAACCCTTTTGGAGAGAAGTAGCGAACATTATACATCAGATATCATCTGTCAATCTCGCCATTACCCCGGCCCTCGCCCTTTTAGGATTAGGAATTGAAAACTACCCCCCTCCAACTAGAAAAGTCATAATCCATATATTAACTGCAGCACGAATGACACTAGCCAAGGAATGGCGTTCACCATTGCCGCCAAATTACGAAGCAGTTATATCCAGAGTAAACACTCACTACACTATGGAAAAAATGATTGCATATAAAGATGGAAGGGCGCAGACCTTCCATAAACACTGGGAGGTCTGGAAACACTCTATATTTGCTCCCCCTCACATATGACATATGATCTATTCTGAAATAATGATTTACCATTCTGTGACAGGAACTCATACTATCAGTTCTTAGCTAGGCCAATGTTGGTTGAAAGGCAGAAAAATTACGGAAATTGCCATCTCTTGGTCTGATTTCTCTTGCATTGTGTTCTTATACTTACTGTAATCCACCACGAGGATACTCTTTTCAATGTTTTAATTTTTTGGTTATCGCCTATATAATATTACACTTCAAGGTATGTGATGTTTTCCAATTTATAGCGTTCCTAGGGTCTTCAGTACCACTGTGTGGTGGCCTCTCCTAGGAAGAAACAGGAGCCTGCTCACAGTTTGTACCCATAGGGGGTGACTGGCTCCACCCCATGTTGGGGTCTATGGCTACTAATAAGAGGACACTCTAAGTAAATATGTAAACAAACCAATGTTACAATTACAACACTGTAGTAGATAACCTTCTCTACTTAATATATCTACTGTTTATTTTGTTTTTGTTTCTGAACAATGCATTGTGATGTACAACATGTATAACATAAGACTGCATACCACCTTTTGTACTGTATGTCACTCATTGCTCTATACTTTTCAATAATAAAAAACGTATGGTTAAAAAAAAAAAAAAAAAAAAAAGGGTAGTCATTGAGGTGTGCCTATGGCATCATAACATCTAAACAAGGTCCTGGCTCCATACAGATTTGTCTACAATATCTTTAGAGATGTCTTGGATGGTCTGCCAGACCAAGAACATATAAACAATACATACTGTAGCTATAGGATGTCTTAAAAGCTATGAACCTGGAACTATCCCTTCATGATCAGAGCAGGAGCTGCGTAAGGAGGCGCATAATAGATTTTGAGCAACAAAATGTAAGGAATTTTAACATGAATATGCAAAATCACTTTTTGGAAGCTATGACAGGTGCATCTCAAATAATTAGAAAATCAAAAAGTTTATTTATTTCAGTAATTTAATTCAAAAAGTGAAACATATTATAGTGAAGCATTTCTCTTTCAATTTTGTTAAGCTCCTTACAGCTATTGAAAACCCCAAATTCAGTATCTCAGAAGATTAGAATATAGCAAAAAAGTTTAATATTGTAGACTCGTGGTGTCACAAATCTAGTCCGCTAATTAACTTAAAACACATGTAAAGGTTTCCTGAGCCTTTTAATGGTTTTTGGTTCAGTAGGTTACACAATCATGGCGAAGACTGCCATTGACACCCTCCACAAGGAGGGTAAAGTCACAAAAGGTCATTGCTAAGGAAGATGGCTGTTGAGTGCTGTAGCCAACCATATTAATGGAAAGTTGAGTGGAAGGAAAACACGTGGTAGAAAAAAAAGGGGATTTTCATAAACGGCTTACCTGTAAAATCCTTTTCTTGGAGTACATCACGGGACACAGAGCGGCATAGTAATTACTATGTGGGTTATAGAGTCTACCTTCAGGTGATTGACACTGGCACTCTGACAGAAGGTTCCCTCCCTATATAACCCCCTCCCCTTCCGGGAGTACCTCAGTTTTGTAGCAAGCAATACAAATTCCAATATTCCCCATAAGAGGGGCGGGAGCTCTGTGTCCCGTGATGTACTCCAAGAAAAGGATTTTACAGGTAAGCCGTTTATAAAAAAAAAAAAAAATCCCCTTTTCTTTATCGTACATCACGGGACACAGAGCGGCATAGTAATTACTATGTGGGTTATAGAGTCTACCTTCAGGTGATTGACACTGGCACTCTGACAGAAGGTTCCCTCCCTATATAACCCCCTCCCCTTCCGGGAGTACCTCAGTTTTGTAGCAAGCAATACAAATTCCAATATTCCCCATAAGAGGGGCGGGAGCTCTGTGTCCCGTGATGTACTCCAAGAAAAGGATTTTACAGGTAAGCCGTTTATAAAAAAAAAAAAAATCCCCTTTTCTTTATCGTACATCACGGGACACAGAGCGGCATAGTAATTACTATGTGGGATGTCCTAAAGCAATGCCAAAATGAGGGGAGGGAGACATTCAAAACAAAGGACAATCAGGTGCCACCGGACGCGAGGATCTATATGGAGGCCTGCAGAACTGCATGCCCAAAGGCCATGTCCGTGCGCCTCCTAACATCCAACTGGTAAAATTTTGTAAACGTGTGGACTGATGACCAGGTCGCCGCCCTACAGACTTGGGCCATGGAGACTTGATGCTGTGCTGCCCAAGAAGCACCCATGGCTCTAGTAGAATGAGCCTTAATCGAAGCCGGAGGGTCCTTCCCCTTCAGGCCATAAGCTTGAGCGATTACCTGCCGAATCCACCTAGCTATAGTGGCTTTCGACACTGCCTGACCCTTTTTGGGCCCATCTGGTAGACTGAACAAGGTATCCGTCTTCCTAATCTGGGCAGTAGCCCTGAGATGGACCTTAATCGCCCTTACTACATCCAAAGAATGTAGCAACCTTTCTTTCCCAGAACTCGGATTTGGGAAAAAAGACGGAAGAACCAGATCCTGGTTCAAGTGAAAACTCGAGACCACCTTAGGCAGAAAAGTAGGATGAGGCCGTAAAACGACCCTATCTTTATGAACAATCAAGTACGGCTCCCTACAAGAAAGGGCTGCCAGCTCTGAAACCCTTCTGGCGGAAGACATAGCGACTAGAAACACCAGCTTCCTAGACAGTAAGACCAAAGGGATCTGATCCAAGGGCTGCTTCTGTAGAGCCGATAGGACCAAGTTCAGGTCCCAGGGACACAATGGGAATCTGACCGGAGGATTGATCCGCAAGACTCCCTGCAAAAAACACTTGACCAGAGAGTGGGTGGCTTACGGTCTCTGAAATAGATAAAGCAGAGACCTGGCCCTTGATGGTGCCGACAGCTAGCTTCATCTCTACACCCTGCAGTAGAAATTCCAGAATTCTACCAATGACAAATTTACGGGGGTGCCACCCCATGGCCTCACACCAGGCGACATATGCCTTCCACACTCTAATAGAACTGCCTAGAAACTGGCTTCCTGACATTGATTAGAGTGGAGACCACAGGGTTCGAGAGCCCTCTCCTCCTTAGGATATAGGATTCAGTCGCCAGGCCGTCAAACTTAGCGACCGTAAGAAAGGATGGAATATCGGGCCCTGGGAGAGCAGGTCTGGACGGAGCGGTAGGGTCCAGGGGTCTCCTACCAACATCTTGACGATCAGTGAGTACCACAACCTTCGGGGCCAAGCTGGAGCCACTAGGATTATAGGCTTGCCCTCCGCCCTGATCCTGCGAAGGAGTCGGGGTAACAGTTGTAAAGGCGGAAAGGCGTACATCAGAGAAAACTGATGCCATGGGCACACCAGAGCATCCGTTCCGCAAGCCCACAGGCCCCTTGTCCGGGACACAAACCTGGGCAGCCTTGTGTTTAACCTCGATGCCATAAGGTCCACATCCGGCATTCCCCATCTCCGGCAGATGTCCTGGAAGACCTCGGGATGGAGAGACCACTCCCCTGGAGACAGCTGCTGGCGGCTGAGATAATCCACCCGCCAATTTTCTATCCCGGGAATAAATATTGCTGATATGCCCGGGACGTGAGCCTCCGCCCAGGTGAATATTTGATCTACCTCTTTCTGGGCTGATCTACTTTTCATGCCTCCTTGGTAGTTTATATATGCCACGGCCGTGGCATTGTCGTGAGGAACTCCAGTCAGAGTACAGTCCAACTCGGTCGTCCAAGCTTTTAGGGCCAACTGAACTGCCCAGATCTCCAACAGATTGATGGGTAGAAATCTTTACGAAATCGACCATCTTCCCTGTTGGGACAACTCCCCCAGGACTGCACCCCAGCCCGTTAGGCTGGCGTCCGTAGTTACTATCTTCCAGCATACCGGACTGAAGGGTCTTCCTTTTAGCAGATTCCGGGGTGTCAACCACCAACAGAGACTCCTCCGGACTGACAGAGATAGACACATGGGTAAGTCGAACGCCTGAATCTTCTTGTTCCAGGCCGACAGGATGGCACCTTGCAACTGAGTGGAACTGGGCGTAGGGTACTGCCTCGAATGCTGCCACTAGCTTTCCCAATAGTCGCATGCAGAGGCGAACGGTTGGTTTTTCTCTGCCCAGAACTGACTGGATAACAGCTTTTATGGAGTCGATCTTTGCTTTGCTTGCTCGAGGAGCATACCGAGGTATTCCAGGCTTCTGGTTGGCTGCAAGGCAGATTTGTCCTGGTTTATGATCCAACCTAGTGACTCGAGATACCGAACGGAAGAACGTCTCGATCCAGGTTGAGGGCTGAGTGATCTATCAACAAAAGATCGTCCAAATATGCCATGACTGAGATTCCCTGGGTTCTTAAATTGGCTAGCAGGGGCGCCAAGATCTTTGTAAAGACCCTGGGAGCCGTGGCCAATCCGAAGGGAAGGGCCACAAACTGAAAATGGCGCTGGCCTATTGCAAGCCGTAGAAATTTGTGATGACCAGGAAAAATTGGGGACGTGGAGATAAGCGCCCTTTATATTGACGCTAGGAAATCCTCCCCATGCAAAGAGGTGGCTACTGAACAAATGGACTCCATCCGAAAGGTCCGAATGTTCAGATACTGGTTTAGGCCCTTTAGGTCCAAAATTGGCCTGACATCACCGTTTGGCTTCGGGATTATGAAAAGATTCGAATAGAATCCCAGGCCCTGTTCTGGAACTGGTACCTCCACAATTACCACCTGGGACAAGAGGCGATCTAGGGATGCCAGGAGAGATGCCCTTCTTTCCGGGTCGCTTGGCACGTTGGACACAAGGAAACGAGGAGGGGAAAATCCTGAAACTCCAGCCGGTTACCAAGAGTGACTGTGGAGAGGACCCACTTGTTGGGGACCCTCTCCTCCCAGATTCTTGAGAAGAACTGGAGCCTCCCCCCCACCCAAGAGGGTGGGGCGCCCCTTCACAAGGCCGGCTTTGGGCCGGGTTTACCCGGCTTACGGATCCAGGGCCTTTTGTTACCTGGAACCTGTCCTTGTGATTTATTACCATTGCCTGGTCTACCTGGCGGCCATCGATACTGCCTGGAAATTGAGGGCCCTGGCGCCGGAGAGGCAGAACGTCTAAACATGGGGCCTCTGAACTTCTTTTTTATAGGCAAAAGAGTACTCTTCTCACTTGAGATCTTTTCTATATATTTATCAAGATCATCTCTGAACAACCTTTCGCCATGAAAGGGAAAACCCGTCAGGAGCCTTTTGCAAGGGGTTTCGGCCGACCAGTTCTTTAGCCACAAGAGTCTGCGCATATGAACTAGAAATAGCGAAAGGCGAGATGCCTGCTGGATAGAGTCCTTGATTGCATCCACAGCAAAGCACAGGGCTCTAGGTAGGTCAGCCAGCTGGGCTGGTATATCCTTAAGGACCTGCTTAGTCTGGTCCTTTAAAGCCTGGCAAATGCCTATGGCTGCTATAGCTGGGTGTACCACCGCCCCTGCTGTGGCAAAAGAAGACTTCAATAAGGTCTCCAACCGTTTGTCGACCGGGTCCTTAAACATTTGGACATTGTCGACAGGGCAAGTCAAGGTCTTGTTAACGCATGATATAGCCACATCCACGGCCGGGACAGACCATTTTTTAGAAAACCTTTCTTCTATCGGGTACAGAACTGAGAACCTTTTATCTGGACGCGACCATTCCTTATACATCAGGTCCTCCAACAGAGGATGGACAGGGAAGAAAGAGCTAGTCTGTGGGGCTTTCAAGGATCCTAAAGAGGATACCGCGCTTAGCGGTGGCTCTGGCAGAGGCGACTTAAAAGCTGAGCGTACCATGTCTGCTAAGGACTGAATCCAAAGTCTCTCGGCCTGGGATTCTGAGAAGGGTTACTCTATGGTAGATGCTTCAGAATCTGACCCTTCCAAGTCCTCACCTACTTGATCCCCTGAAAACTCTCTCTTCAGGAGAGAAGTTTTCCATAATCGGGGACTGCAACCTAGGAGAGGGGGACCTAGTCCGCTTCCTCTACGGCAAAGAAGCGGCAATTAATGCTGCTAATCTCTGTTCCAACCCCCCCAGGGTGGAAGCCAACACCTCCTCTGTAACAAAGACAGGCACTGGTTGGCCAGGGCCAGCAGCAGCACCACCCAGTGACTCCAAACTCTGATCTTTCAGGGGAGGATGGCGCCGCTGAGGCCTGGCCCAGATCCTCAAAGCCTGATGGGGAACCCTTTTGCTTTTTTGTATTTTTAGCAGTGCCTGTCCCTTTAGGAGCTATTATACAACTCCGAGGTACTTCCGCTGATGAAACAACTGACTTGCCACAGCTGACCAGAATCAAGCTATGATCTGGGGCCAAATAATGGGTCAATCTAGGCAATGTCTAAGGCTGCTAGGACCGTCGCTGAGCTAAAGCCGTTTTTAAAGGCTGATTGCTGCAGCGACACTGGTTCAAGTATTAAGTCTGCTTAGGGAAAAAAAGGCTGTAAAGGTACTTGCTGCTGAGCAGCGTGTTCAGACTTGAGCCAACAGCTCCTGAACCGGTGTATGCCTGGAGTGCTTGAGTCCACCAAACCTATCACCCATGCAGATTGCAGACCGACCGGGGAAGCAGTTTACACTGCACAGCGCTCTGTGTCCCACCTCTACCCATACTCACCGGCTCTTATACCGCCATCCCATCTCTTCATTAGACTTGAAGAGAGCGCAGGCACGCTGCACCGCCCGACAGCTACTTCCTGATCACGGGCGCGCCGCGGCGGGATCAACCGAGGGGAGGGCGCATACAGGAAAAGAGGGAGACAGAGCGCTGAAGGGGGGACCCAAAACCGCACTCAGGCTGAAACAGGAGTGAGCCAACAGACTGGTAATGTCTCCTCTATCTTGATAAGATACACACCCACACCTCATGTCTATAGCAGAGACCAGAACCAGCTAGGTGAGATGCATGGGTGATTGAACCATCCTCACCACTATGTCTGTTGAGACAGGTTTCCATGCATAATATAGGCTAGACCCATAGTCCCCATAATGGAAGACCTACTGTCGGACCAAGTCCCATAGGTACCTCCACTTACCTTTTCACGCTGCAGTGTATTGCTAAGCAAGAGGCCCAGCTTTCACCCCTCACTGTGGGCTTCGTCTCAGACCTTCAGGGACTGGGGTCCATAGCAGGTCACCTCTCCCCTGGACCTACATAGCACCCTGGCAACAGAAAAAACATTTGGTCTTTGGCATTGACCAATGTACTGGAACCCAGGGTCCAGCTCTCAGAGAGAAGCATCATAGGCAAAATTGTGTAAAAAATAACTACAGCGCTAAATTAAATAATCAAAAAATATACCATTAATAAATCACCAAATAATAAAAAGCTGCAAAAATATTTTGTAGTGGGTCAAACAAAGTAAAAATGTGTATAATATAGAAATATTGCGCTAATTATTAACTTAATTAATGATGCCAACCGTGCTAAACAGTGATTCAAACTTTAAATATAAAGAAACAATATAGGAACAAATCCACAAACTATGTCCAATTGTGTTTGAAATGTGCACCAGTGTTTCAAATAAAACAACACCCAGTTCAGTGCAGTGATAGGAATATCCGATGTAATCACAAGCACACTCCTGCTTCACAGATGGGGGGTCTCCTCCACACAGACACCGCTCATGAAAAAAGAGAGAGAGGAAAGGAGACAACTCATTGCACAGATGGTATGGCACCAAGGAAACAAAAGATATTCCTCTAGAAATGGCACACTCACGCTACCGCCGTTCAAACAAAGCATAGATATCCAATGCACCAATCCTCCATAGAGCCGCTCAGCTGATGTTGTATCTACTCATTCGGATCCACTGTCCGTCCCGCTCGTAGCTCCTCCCCCACGCGTTACGTCAATGGTCACTTGACTTAATCATGGGTCACTAATGGCATCATTAATTAAGTTAATAATTAGCGCAATATTTCTATATTATACACATCATAGGCAAAACCTTGTTCTTCACACCGAGGCCCGGGTACCGTTCACTTTGGCTATGAAGCACCTTGGACGAATCCGGTAACACAGCTTTGCCCAGCCACAAAGGACCTAGAGCAGTGATGGCGAACCTTGGCACCCCAGATGTTTTAAAACTACATTTCCCATGATGCTCATGCACTCTGAAGTGTAGGGGAGCATCATGGGAAATGTAGTTCCAAAACATCTGGGGTGCCAAGGTTCGCCATCACTGACCTAGAGCATAGCTTCTTCAATGTGACCAACACCTAAGACACTGGCAAAAAAACACTGGAGGTACTTCCCGAAGAGGAGGGGGGTTATATAAGGAGGTAGACTCTATAACCCACATAGTAATTACTATGCCGCTCTGTGTCCCGTGATGTACGATAAAGGTAGGTGCACAAGCAACAGGGATAACCACAGCCTTAAGAGGATTGTGAAACAAAAAAGGTCATCCATGAGTTTGAGGGAGATTCACAAGGAGTGGACTACAACTGGTGTCAGTGCTTCAAGAGCCAACACACACACACACACACACACACACACACACACACACACGTATCCAGGACATGGGCTACAACTGTCCTATTCATTGTGTCAAGCCACTCCTGAACCAGAGACAACGTCAAAAAGTATCTTATCTGGGCTAAGGAGAAACAAGAACGGACTTTTGCTCAGTGGTCCAACGTCCTCTATTTGGATGCAAGTACATTTTGCATTTCATTTGGAAATCAAGGTCTCAGAGTCTAAAAGGAAGAGTGGAGAGGCACAGAATCAAAGTTGCACGAGTTCCAGTATGAAGTTTCTACAGTCAGTGATGATTTGGGGAGCCATGTCATTTGCTGGTGTTGGTCCGCTGTGTTTTATCAAGTCAAATGTCAGCGCAGCCCTCTACCAGGAAATTCTACAGCACTTCATGCTTTCTTCTGCTAACCAACCCATAAAGGAGATGCAGATTTCATTTTCCAGCAGGATTTCTGCCCACATTGCCAAAAGTATCAATACCTGGTTTAATGATCATGGCATCACTGGCCAACAAACTCACCTGACCTAAACCCCATAGAGAATCTGTGGGGTATTGTCATGAGGAAGATGAGACACACCAGACCCAACAATGCAAAGGTCGCTATCAAAACAACCTGGGTTTCCATAACACCGAAGGAGTGCCACAGGCTGATCACCTCTATGCCACGCCGCATTGATGCAGCAATTCATGCAAATGGACCCCCGACTAAGTATTAAGTGCATACTATACATTTTAGTTAGCCAACATTTTTTTATTGGTTGTGAGTGTCACCGGCGCAAAAGAAAATAAATAAATAAACAGCCTAAACAGTAGTGTCCACAGCTCTCCTGACGACGCAACTAGCGAAACGCGTAGAGGCTGTTTGGACACACACATTGAGGGTGCAGCACACCAGCGCGCACGGACCCCTTGTAGCAATACATGCGGAGCACAGCGGGGCAAGCACACCTCTTAGGACGCCACTTAAATGCTGGTCAGCGGCTTTTAACGGTTGACACTGCCAAAGACACTCAGTGCCGGTCAGAGGCACTTTATATTGTAAGTGTTATATTTTTTTACCTTTTTTAAATAAATACATATTTTAATATACTACACCATGATGAGCCCCTTGTTTTTGAGGAATTGATGACACCTTGTAAAAGGGAAAAGGAGGCAACACCCACTGACCGACAAAGAAAAGACACCACTTTGGAGCCTAATAATATCTGGGGTCTGGTGAGTGTTGATTTTAACCATTGGTGATGGTGGCACATCTTTGTCGGGTGGAAGAGATAGCGGCACTTTCCTGTATACAGCATTACCAACATTGAACCTTGTGTTTGCTGGAACCTATTGTATAAGAGCAAGATTGCCTGTCATTTGGACTATTTTTAAGTGCAGCCAGCACATTGCACATTTGTATGGTTGTTTGATAATTATTTCACTTTTATTGATATTTATTTTATTTTGTTCCAATATTGGTTATTGGACAACTCACGGTGCAGTTGGCGTACCGCATATTGGGTTTTTACACACACACATATATATATATATATATATATATATATATATATATATATAATATATTTTTTTGTAATATCTTTCGTATTGTTTTCACTATTTGGTTGGTCAGTAGCAGCAACAGCCATTTTTCTCATAGAAGCACTGTGGCATATGGATTGTATGCTGACACACTGATCTAGATATATGATTTAAGTTTGGAATCACTGTGTCACATTTGTATGTCTCATATATTTCTTATATTTTTTATTGTTTGTATTCAGGTTATTCACACTTAAGATTGGGTACATTGTGGCCCTGATATTTCACTTATGTCCATATTCCCAGAGATTAAATACCTCTGGATAATTAGATCAGCGCAGTAAAATTTTTCTTCTTAGAACATTTTTTTATTGATCTTGAATTTTGTTTTTTCACTAGCTGTAAGTCATAATCATCAAAATGAAAAGAAAAAATACTTGAAATATATCACTCCGTGTGTAATGAAGATTATATATATATATATATATATATATATATATATATATATATATATATATATATATATATATATATATATATATATATATATATATATATATATATATATACATACATATACACATACATACACACATACACACACACACACATATACATATACATATACACACAGGGCTTTTTTTCAGTGGGAATGCAGTTCCGGCACCTCCAACACTGAATGTATATAATGGCAAGGGGTGCTGGGGTGTGCTGCAGAGTCAATTAATGCTGGTTAATGGGGAAACTATTGTTGCTGGAGGGGATCTATTATTGCTGGAGGAGATCTACTGTTGAGGGAGGGGGTCTTTTGTTGCTGGCTGCTGGAGAGCCAATTGATGCTGGCTGCTGTGAGATATGTTGTTGCTGCTGGGGTAGTATTTTGTTCTGGGGGTACAATATTGCTAGGGGGTCTATTGTTTCTGGGTGAATCCATTATTGTTGGGGGGGGGGTGTCTATTGCTGCTGGCTGTGGGGGATCTATTAAGTACTTGTTATCATTGTCAAATTCTGTACAATTTACTTTCCAACACAAAACTATACTTGGCTCTGTATTCTCTTATACCGCGTACACACGATTGGTTCGTCTGATGAAAAAGATCTGATGAACCGTTTTCATCAGACGAACCGATCCTGTGTGGGCCCCATCAGTTTTTTTCCCCCCATCGATGAAAAAACTTGGAACCCGTTTTAAAATTATCTGATGGTTAAAAAAACGATGGAAAAAAAAACGATCGTCTGTGGCGAAATCCATCGGTTAAAAATCAACGCATTGCTCAGAATCAAGTAGACGCATGCTCGGAAGCATTGAACTTAATTTTTCTCAGCACGTCGTTGTGTTTTACATCACCGTGTTCTGACACGATCGGTTTTTTAACTGATGGTGTGTAGGCAAGACTGATGAAAGTCAGCTTCATCGGATATCTGATGAAAAAAAATCCATCAGACCGTTTTCATCGGATGAACCAATCGTGTGTACAGGGCATAAGAGGGGCACGACTGGGAGAGGAGGGTAGGGGGTGGAACCAAGGAACAGTGCTCAGAGGTGGGTAGGGGGCGGAGACAAGAAGTGACTCAGAAGAGGAGAGTTCCTGCATCTATTCTCTGAGAAAAAAAGCCCTGTGTGTATATATATATATATATATATATATATATATATATATATATATATATATATATATATATATATATATATATATATATATATATATATATATATACACACATATATACATACATATACACACACACACACACACACACACACACACATACATACAGTACAGACCAAAAGTTTGGACACACCTTCTCATTCAAAGAGTTTTCTTTATTTTCATGACTAAATTGTAGATTCACACTGAAGGCATCAAAACTATGAATTAATACATGTGGAATTATACATAACAAAAAAGTGTGAAACAACTGAAAATATATTTCATATTCTAGGTTCTTCAAAATAGCCACCTTTTGCTTTGATGAGCTTCAAGAGGTAGTAACCTGGCGCAGCACCCCATCACTCTCCTTCTTGGTCAAATAGCCCTTACACAGCCTGGAGGTGTGTTTGGGGTCATTGTCCTGTTGAAAAATAAATGATGGTCCAACTAAACGCAAACTGGATGGAATAGCATGCCGCTGCAAGATGCTGTGGTAGCCATGCTGGTTCAGTATGCCTTCAATTTTGAATTAATACCCAACAGTGTCACCAGCAAAGCACCCCCACACCATCACACCTCCTCCTTCATGCTTCACGGTGGGAACCAGGCATGTAGAGTCCATCCGTTCACCTTTTCAGAGTCGCACAAAGACACAGGGGTTGGAACCAAAGATCTCAAGTTTGGACTCATCAGACCAAAGCACAGATTTCCACTGGTCTTATGTCCATTCCTTGTGTTCTTTAGCCCAATCAAGTCTCTTCTGCTTGTTGCCATTCTTTAGCAGTGGTTTCCTAGCAGATATTCTACCATGAAGGCCTGATTCACACAGTCTCCTCTTAACAGTTCTAGAGATGTGTCTGCTGCAAAAGGTGACTACTTTGAAGAACCTAGAATATGAAATATATTTTCAGTTGTTTCACACTTTTTTGTTATGTATAATTCCACATGTGTCAATTCATAGTTTTGATGCCTTCAGTGTGAATCTACAATTTTCATAGTCATGAAAACTCTTTGAATGAGAAGGTGTGTCCAAACTTTTGGTCTGTACTGTATATCTATTTATTACACACATACATATATACACACACACACACACTTTAAGCAGCAACAAATATACACACACACACACACACACACACACACACACACACACACACACACACACACTAGAGCTGCACGATTCTGGCCAAAATGAGAATCGTGATTTTTTTTTGCTTAGAATGAAGATCACGATTCTCTCACCGCGATTCTCACGGCGTAAAATCTTTAACATTTATACCAAAAAATAAAAAATACTGGCTAGTTTTTTTTTTTTTTAATTCATTAAAGACATTTAAAAAGACAGCTGCGCAAATACAGTGCAACATAAAATATTGCAACAACCGCCATTTTATTCTCTAGAGTCTCTACTAAAAAAATGATATAATGTTTGGGGGTTCCAAGTAATTTTCTAGCAAAAAATAAAAAAATAATGATTTTAACTTGAAAAGAGCCGTCAGAAAAAGGTTTGGTGTTTAAGTGGTTAAACGTTCCTAATTTACATACAGAAGTCAATGTGATACAATGTTTAGACTTAACTTTCCACCGATAAAGAATGTTTTCAAAACTTGGCAGGTTGCCCAGACTTTGACTTTTGGCTGAGAGCAGAGAGGAAATTCTTTGCATACCAAAGTGCAGAGAGAAAATTCATTTCATGTCAAAGATAGTGAAACCCTGTGTCAAGAATCGCAACGGGAAAAGATTGCGATAATGATTCTTAACGATTAATTGTGCAGCTCTAACACACACACACACACACACACACACACACACACACACACAGCCTTGCTAAAGTATTCACCCCTTTGACATTCAGGTTTTGTTACTTCACAACCTGGAATTAACATGATTGTTTGAGGATTTGCATCATTTATTCTACAGAACATGCCCAAGACTTGGAAGATGTTTTTATTTTTATTGTGAAGCAAACAACAAATAGGACAAAATAACAGAAAAAGTCAATGTGCATAACTATTCACCCCCCTAAAGTCAATACTCGGTAGAGCCACCGTTTGCGGCAATCACAGCTCCAAGTCTCTTTGTATAAGTCTCGATGAGCTTGCCACATCTTACCACTGCGATTTTTGCCCATTCCTCCTGGCAAAACTGCTACAGCTCCAAGTTGGATGGTTTGAGCTTGTGAACAGCAATTTTTAAGTCTGACCACAGGTTTTCTATTGGATTGGGGTCTGGGCTTCGACTGGGCCATTCCAACACATTTACATGCTTTCCCTTAAACCACTCAAGTGTTGCTTAAGCAGTGGGTTTGGGGTCATTGTCCTGCTGAAAAGTAAACATTTGTCCTAGGCTCAAATCAGACATACAGTGGTGCAGGTTTTGCTCAAGAATATCCCTTTATTTAGCAATATCCATCTTTCCCTCAACTCTGAGCAGTTTCCCAGTCCCGACTGCTGAAAAACATCCCCACAGCTTGATTCTGCCACCACCATGTTTCACTGTGGGGATGGTGTTCAAGAGGTGATGTAATGTGTTGGGTTTGCGCCAGACATAGCGTTTTATTTGATGGGCAAAAAGTTTAAATTTTAGTCTCATCAGACCAGAGCACCTTCATCCAGAGGCAGATCTGCCCATACTTGAGCACCATTTTCTCATCACCTTCTGTCACTTATAATATAGGATAGAGTAGGGAATGGCTAATACCAATGACTATTTTTTGCCATCTATAATATATTGGGTAGATTTCACTTCACTTCCTTTAAACACACAGGAAGTAAGCAGAAATCTTTAACAATTGGGAAATATCCCATTAGACAGTTATATATATATATATATATATATATGCTCTTTTGATGCGATTTAATCAGGACAAACGAATTGGACAGAAACGTTACCTTACTCAGTTTGAATGTCCTAGATTTTCAAATTCAAAAGACAAGCAGTTGTCTGATCAGTGCTATAAAATAGCTGAATATTTTAGATGTATGTGTAAACACAAATTATATGAAATAATTTCAGGTAAAACAAACTATTTATTTATTAATATACATATTTCTTATAGGTCAAATGTACAAGCTGACAATTTGTATGAGCTTGTACCTTTATAAGTATCATCAGCTGCTTTAACAGAAAGGTCTTTTACCCTGATAGATGCAGGCATGTGCTCAGCAGTATAGCACAGAAGCTGATCCCGATACTGGCAGCTAATAAATCTGGTCCAAGTTCCCTTTGATGACTGGCGCAAGGAGACAGAACAAACTTAGACCTTTTTAGCTACCTGGCAAAACAGCTACTAAAAAGGTTGGTGGAGAAACCCACCCATTCCAATTTAAAAGATAATCCCACAAGACTAAAACCACGGTGATACTGGAGTTGGGAAACCTACAGCGTGACCTCACAGACTACATCCCAGGCAGGTGCCTGCCCTGCCTAACCCTAGTCTTGCCCCTGCATATGTGGCAACCATTATTACAGCCAATGGTAATACATTTCATATCAAAACAATACAACTTGTTTTGGGAGGGAGTGAGAAATGTAAAATATGTAGAATATCTGTAGAGTTCCGAAGTCTTGGCAGGAATCAGTAAAATCATTTAAGTTGCAAATATCTTCAGAACAGACGTAAAATAGCTCCAATGGCTTAATCAGACACCTGGTATTTCAGCAGGTGTAACAGTTTTATAGTTCCCCTTCTTGGAAAAAAAAAAAACAACCAGGATCTCCAACAAAAGTTTTGTTGCAAAGACGCAAAAGGATCTGGTCCAAAAATCTTCACAAGAAAAAATGTGAATATTGTTCAAAAAAACCGACAACTGAAGGTTTAAAAAGTCCAATATATAGTGATATAGAAATCCTGATCAAATCTCAACATCACTTTCCTTGTCATTGTCATGATCTCCATCGTAAAATTCATTTGAAGCTTCTGGCCTAAAAAAAGTCAATGTGATAAGTGAGGAATAACATTACCATACACAATTTGTTAGTAAGGAAACATTTACTAAGGGGGGGGTATTTTAAATCTACCAGCAAACCTGTCAAAACCTGGGAGTTTAAACTAAACATATAAACACGAGAAAAAAAAAACACATTTTTTGCTATAGGCTGTCACTTTTACAAGAAAGAAGCAATTCTAAAACCAGCCACCAATGATCAGATCCCGATACTGGTTAACATGTCACCTGCATGTTTGGCTAAGCTTTGCCAAGGTTTCCATTATGTGATCTTAAAAAGTTTATGTAAATCCCAACAATAAACCTCCTGAATATATATATAAATAAAAAAATATATATAAATAATTAGCATATCTGTTTTATAAGCACAAAAGTAAAAATACCCATTGATCTCGTCAGAAATTCTGAGCTGTTGTATGCTTTCTCTGCCTATGTTGTCTCAGGCTGGGTTCACACTATACTACACGACAGTAGTACGACTTTCATCCTACTTTGCTCTGCGACATCGGTCCTACATCCATCCGACTTTCATGAACAGGATACTACTTTGATCCGACTTTGTGATAGTCTGAATTGTTCTTTGACCAATCAAAACAATCCCAGAGTGAGATAAATTCCTTTTACTGCTGCTGTAATCACATGTCGGATGTCAAAAGTCGGATGGCAAGGACAAGGATCCTACTTTGATGAATGAATGAATGAATGAAAAACGTATAAAGCGCGGCGCATGCGAACTGAATCGCTTCTGGGCGCTACAGTTGATCCGACTTCAATGATATTCAATGGGCTGAAGTAGGATCAAGTCGGACCAAAGTAGTGCAGGGAGCATTTTGAAAGTCAGACTGACTTGTGTCGGACCAGTTAAGACGGCTCTCATAGGGAAACATTGATTTTCACACGTCATGCGACATGAGCTCCCAATATCGAAGCATTTGTCGGACAAGTGTGAACCCAGCCTCACAGAGACTATTTAGCCCTCCCTGTTCTCATGTTAAACTACATCTCAATTAGTCGCTATGCTGTGGATAACACAATAATAGGTAGGTGTGGTTAGGTAATATAGCAAAACATAACATTCAGGACTGACACCACTCAGTACACAAAAATTGCTGCAAGTTGTCAGACCACAATAGGAAACTGACACCTAGGGAATTTCTGGCAGATCAACAGGTATTTTTCATGTACTTGCAGGGTTTTTAAAGCGGGGGTTCCCACAGGGAATGGGCGTTCCAATCCAGACGGAAAGTGATTGACGGCCGGCTCTGGCGCGTCACGCTTCTCCGGAAATAGCCGAAATAGGCTTGGCTCTTCACGGCGCCTGCGCATAGCCTGTGCGCAGGCGCCGTGAAGAGCCGAGACCTACTCCGGCTGTCTTCGGGGAGCGTGACGTGCCAGAGTCGGCCGTCAATCGCCCTCCCTCTTGCTAGGAACGCCCATTCCCCGCGGCAGACGGAATCGTCTATGTACGATTAAACAGTGAGTACGGGGTTAAAAAATGCAAGACCGGCATAGTGTAGCTCGCGCTACTATGCCGGATTTTATGCTGAAATGTTGTTCAGCAGGGTGAACCACCGCTTTAAATACAGGCAAACATGCATGTGCTGTATTACATTATCAGGCAATTTCTTGATACTGATCGCTACTATGCAACCATTTTACAGCCTGCCAATAATACTCTCATGCATTTTAAGGGTATCATTTACAACCCCAATGCCAGTACATGTGATAATGTGCAAATCACATTTCATCACTGCAATTGCAATTATTCATTGGTAAAGATGAAGTCACTATTGATGATTGACTATAAGCATATTCTTTCCAAAATGCTGTGATTGGGGGGGTGGGGGGTTACCTTGAGTAATTGTCCTCAGAGCCTCTCTCTTCTGGATCAGGCTCGTCAGTGCGGTCATAGCTCAGGAGATCTGAAGGTACATCATGGATCTGAACACTGGGTGCATGATTCAGCATCTTCAGATTTTCGAAAATTGTCTGTCTGATTTGATCCAAATACTGTATAAAAGGGTGATACGAATACAGCTGTTAAAATGGAAACTAATTGTTTTTGGTCAACCATTGCAAATAAACATTTACAACAGTGTGTTTTAGCAATCATTTACTTTGCAGAGCATGCTGGGCTTTCCAACACTTACCAATACATTTAAATTTCACTGGTTATGTCTAAATATCTGTACAGGTGCATATAAATTAACAGACAAGGATAAGGGTGTGTCCCTTCACTCACTGTGTTTAGCGGCGTGCGTTATGAGTAGACCTGAACAGCACAAAACCAATTTACACCAATTATTTAAAGCCTAATAATAATCAAAAATCACTGTAGAGAAAATGCGGAGTCAGTAATGTTTATCATGACACTTGCACATTTACAGATTTTAATGACTTTAGTATTTTATGGACAAATAAAACTAAACAAAAAGGTTAGCTGCGCAGCCGTTCGGCTACTTTCACACTGGGGCCGCACTGTGTTAGCGGTAAAGTGTTGCTTGTTTTAGTGGCGCTTTTTCAGCCGCTAGCGGGACGCTTTTTAGCTCCTGCTAGTGGCCGAAACAAGTGTTACAAATGCCCATGTTGTAGCGCTTTTGAAGCGCCTGCAGCCCATGCATTCCAATGGGCGGGGGCAGTTTAAGAGCGCTATATACAGCACTCCCAAACCGCCCCAAAGATGCAGCTTGCAGGACTTTTCCTGTCCCACAAGCGCACCGCCCCAGTGGGAAAGCACTCGGGCTTTCACACTGGGGTGGCATGGGAGGCGATTTTCAGGTGCTATTTTTTAGCACCAAAACGCATTGAAAAATGCCTTCAGTGTGAAAGCAGCCTTACATTGAGCCCCTAGGTTCAATACGCTGAGTCACGGATCAAAAACAAGTATGTCGATCAGTAATTGTGCATACCCATTAATAGCCCAGCAACTAGCATTTGCACAATGAGAGGTCAACAATGGCATTGATTTTTCCCTTAGGCAAGTTTTTCTTTCAGATAAAATTAGGAATATCTGGATGTAACCAACCTTTTCATGACTAAAGGTTTTTAAGCCTATGTGGCCAGCCCAAAATTGAAACTTAAAAACTGTATAGCATTAGGATTGGGAATGAAATACACACACAGCTGCAAATTCCTAGTTCCTCGCTACAAGGTTAATTCGTGTTCTCACAGCAAGAAGCATTTTATATTTGGACTAGCCATAGGGTAGCCAAATGGGGCTTTAAATACAGTTATCTGCAGGCAAAGCATTTCTAAGGACATGTGACAAACATTTTAAAAACACACAGACTTGGAAATGGAGTGACTTAAGGGAGGTACACACGAATATCGGCCAGCATTGGCCGGTTTAAAAAAAAAAAAACTGCCGACATTTGACCTATGCTGGGACAGCATCTGTCAAAGGGGCATGGGTGGGAAATCGGTGGTGACGGACCCCCTGTCAGAACACTATAGCTCAGCAGGGGAGATTGCTATACCAACATCGAAAAGTTAGTACAGCGACTCCTCTGAAGCCCTTGAGGTTTTTTCTTTCCATTCAGCCCGCTGGGGTGAACGAAAAAAACAAAAACAAATAAACTGATATAGGTAGATTCAGAGAGATTGGCCCAACTTTGCGGCGGCGTAGCTTAGCGTGTTTAGGCTATGCCACCGTAAGTTAGCGAGGCAAGTACTTGATTCTCAAAGTACTTGCCTGCTAAGTTACGGCGGCATAGCCTAAAGCGGGCGGGCGTAAGGGTGCCTAATTCAAAATCATCTAAGGGGCGTGTCTTATGTTAATGGGGCTTGACCTGACGTTTTTTTTTTATTTGTCCATGCCCCGGGCGCCTACATTTCCCAGTGTGCATTGCTGCCAAGTACGCCGCACGGGCCTATTGATTTTGACGTGGACGTAAACGACGTAAATCCCTATTCACAGACCGACGTAAAATTTTCGAATTTCGACGCGGGAACGGCGGCCATACTTTAACATTGTCTACGCCACCTAGGGGGCAGCTTTAACTTTAGGCGGCCTATCTCTTACGTAAACGGCGTTAATGTACTGCGGCGGCCGGGCGTACGTTCGTGAATAGGCGTATCTACCGATTTACATGTTCTACGCCAATAGCAATGGAAGTGCCACCTAGCGGCCAGCCGAAATATTGCAACCTAAGATAGGACGGCGCAGGCTGTCGTATCTTAGATATGTTTAAGCGTATCTCTGTTTGAGAATACACTTAAACATAGGTCGGCGCAGATTCTGAGTTAGGTCGGCGTATCTACGGAAACGCCGGCCTAACTCTACCCGATAGTGTGTACTAAGCTTAAGCTATATGGACGAGTGTTTCCGTGGTAAATAGTACCCAAGCCCAGCTAGAGAAATAAATCAGAGATACTTCCATTTTTTTCTAACAACAATGTCTGACTCACAAAAATGTCAGAAGTCTAATGCTAGCCATACACCAGTCGAATCGTTCAAAACGTGTTTTTGAAAAATGAACGCACGTTGTGAGAGCAAATTAAATTGTTTTCATGTAATGATTGAATTTTGAATAATAACTTGTTCAATGGACATAAATGAATCTCTTGTTCATTTTTGTTTCGGGGTCACATATGCACGTCCCCCACGGTAAAATTTAAATGGGTGAGAAAAACATTAACATTTCAAGTTATCGTCTTTGTGCCCATTAATTGGATGAAAAAGTATCCAAATGACAGATTTCCGAACGATTTTTCATCTAGTGTATGGCCAGCTTTAGGACTCATTCACAATGGTACACTGAAAATGAAAGCATAATTCTGCATCCATTTTTTCTATTTACAATGTCTGACTCACAAAAATGCCAGAACCAAAAAAAAAAAAACACCTTACCTGTCGTGTATTCTGATTCTCAATTCTAGTGCTGACATCAGGGTGTAGGGTAAAATCTGGTGCAAAATATTCAAAGTATTCTAAACAAAAAAAAAAAGGAAAAAAGTTAATGTATTGTGAAGAGTTTCCTATGCATCTTGATTTTTTCAAAATGGTGAAGGGAAATATTATATATATAAACCAACAGCACTGACCACTGTAGGGCAGCTCTTCGCTGATTGTCTCGTCAACTAGCAGTGATGTTTCATATGTCCTGCAACCAAAACAAAATGAACTGGATCATTCAATAAATACTGTATATAGTAAGTTCTAACAAAGCGGATTTATTTTTTCTCCCCGCACGTGCCAAATGCTTAATCAAACAGATTTGCACCTCAAATATACAAGGTTATCTCCATCTTTAACATTGCAAAGAAGAAGAATACAATAAACTTGCGCTTGGCACTTGGGCGGTTACTTTTCAATATGCATCAGTAGATAAAAACACTTTTTTAAATTACAAAAGTTATAAAACAATGCTTAAAACAGGTTTAGCTGTGTGAATGAGCAGGGCTTAAACAAACACAACCTGTAGGGAGAGAGCAAACCAAAGTACTTCACTTTTTGAGAGAAGATCCACTTTGATAATAGATTACAAAATTGATTACTCTCACACACAGTATAGTAGACTCAAGAAGCCCAACAGAGAGCCTTTTATAGACACAGCATATAGAACCATTACATCTCATTGTATTACGTGGATTATGAGGAGGTAGGGATGATGCTCTACACGTTTCATAGATCACACAAGATGTGGAAAGCTTCTTTATGTGTTGCACCATGAACAACAAAAGCTGGATGGAGGGAAGAGATGATTAAGACCCCTTTCACACCAGTGTGATTAGTCATGTGATTTGACAGTTTAAAAATCTCATGACAAGTTGTACAATATTTGTGCTTAGGTAAATGTTTAAATTGGCGTGACTCAGACTTGCAGATTTGAAAAAAGTGCATTATTTTTGCGATTTCATGTACAACTTGCATAGACATCTGTGCATAAAGTGGCACAGATGTATGCAAACCGCACATGACATCGCACTGATCAGCGACTTCGAAATCGCACTGAAGTAGCATGATTTCAAAGCCGCATTCAGTATGAATGGGGTGTTAGAGGCAAACATCCAGCAAAAAAATAACTACTCCCTCAGAGAGTGTCTCACTAACATCTTATACTACCTCATAACTGGAGGCACAGAGTTAGGCTTCATGCACACGGGACGCTGTTCAACCTGTCCTGAAAGATTGACCTAGACAGCTAGAAACCGCATTTACATGCCGCGTTTGCGTCTAGAAGGCAAAATATAAATATATTTTTTTGGGGTTAAAATGAAAAACGTCTGTATACGAAACACTGCTAAAGGCGAGTTTCTGCATTTAGCGATTGAAATGTCTCTAAACTCAGCTTCTGAACGTATTTTTTTGGGGTTCCAGAAAAAGCATCTAAACTCAACTGCCTAGAAACGACCCTGTGTACATGTACTGACAAGATAACATAATGGAGAGTTCAGGAGCAGTTAAAAAAAATGTCCAACTGCCCCTAAATGTTCGTTTACCAGCAACAGTGTACATGAGGCCTTAAAAGGAGAAGTCCAGCAAAAGCTTGTGTGGTTGGGCTTCTCCTATGCATCACAGGAGTGCAATTAGTTTTGCACTCCTGTAACCCATTTTCAGCAGAGAGCTTAACATCATGGATATCAGTCCAGGTTCCCCCGTCATCCCGAAAATGGAAGTCTGGATCTGCCAGGTGCCTGGACTGACACCCGCCTCAGCCTCTCAGCAAGCCACTGAAAGCCTGAGACGCCCCCTCCACAGCTCCGCGATCCAATGAGCGAGAAGGGAGCAAAAGCGGAGAGAGCTGTGACTGACAGCCTACAGCTCTCTGCTCACGGAGCTCTGAAAACCGAGCGATTACCGGGGGACCGATGTTGTATCCGCCCAGGTAGGAGTATGGAGAAAAAAAAAAAAAAAATGAATACTTCTCTAAGTGTAAAAGATGGATATCAATACACTCACCTCACCCTGATGTGGGCTTTTCTCTTTAAATTGATCCTGGCACCAGACTATTAATTTCAACCACAATCCTCCCATGAGATTATATGAGCATTTAATGTAATGTAGGCTGCTTGAAAATATTTTGGTTGTAATGACAGCAGCTCCAGTAAGCTCAGGGCTGTCACTCAAGTGACACACTGTAGCATTTCCCTTTGCTCCTTTCCTAGGTGCAAGGTGGAGTGAAAGGTCTAAGGCATGTAAGTAGGGAGGGGCTGTACTAGGACTTAACCTTTCTTAACTTTTCCTGGAGTAGTCAAATTTGCCAGTAAGTTCAGAGGCACATTGCAACTGAATAAAAATATTTCATGAAAAAAAAAAAAAAAAAAACAAAAGGAGGAAAAAAACACTAAAAGGCAAGCAAAAGGCTTGATTTTTTATTTATTTTTTTGTGTGAATTTGCATTTAATGTTTTTTTTTTTTTGTTTTTTTTATTGGCGACGATCTCTTTCAGCATTTCAACATTTTGGTTTTCCAGTATTTTTGTAAAACAAAGTTTCTTCCTATAGCCTGAGGAACTCCAGCTACTTACCAGCACCGGGCTACATTGCGAACTGTATAACCACCCCCTCCAAGAACTAGTAAAGGAATATTGAAGCTTTTCACATATTGAACGCAATCTCTACAGGGAAGAAAAAGAAAAACGAGAGTTAAGACAGGAGGACCTTCATAAATGGCTATACAAGGCTTAGCGAAAACTAAACGAAAAAGTTAAAGGGCCCCATGCATATAAAGGAGGAGGAAAAACAAGTGGGAAACATGCAAAACAAACTCTGGGGTAATAAAGTAGGTGTGTGTCAATTGTTTGTTATTGAAAGGGGTTGTAAAGTTTTTTTTTTTTTTAAACATGTCATACTTACCTGCTCTGTGCAAGGGGTTTGCACAAAGCAGTCCCGGTCCTCCTCTTCTGGGGTCCCCTTGTGGCGCTTCCTCTTCTTAAGTGCCCCACACAGAGAACCACTCAAGCGGGCCTGCTCCAGAGTCCTGCTGCTGTGTCCATTGACAGACAGCAGGACTCTGGAGCAGGCCCCTCTCACTGTATTGGATTGAACGCAGCGGGAGCTGCTATCAATCTATCCAATGAGGATCCAAGATAGCGTCTGAAGTTGTTGTGCTCGTCCCCGTTGCTGGATTGATCGGGTTCAGGCAAGTAAAAGGGGAGCTCTAGGGGGATGCTGCACTACAGAAGGTTTTTCACCTTACTGCATTAGGGTGAAAATCCTTGAGGGTTTAGTATAATGCTATTTTTACACCAGTTTAAAAATATCACCTAAACATGTTTTCGAAAGACGAAGGTGCTGTCGTGAGAGCAAATTATATTGCCACCATGTAATGACTGAATTTAGAACAATAAATCGTTCAATGGACATAAAATGAATCAGTTTCTCGTTTAAATTTTTTGCTTCTGGGTCACATATGTGTGTTACCAACAGTTACATTTTTAATGGGCGAGAAACAAATGAATCTTTCAATTTATCTGTTCAGCAGAAAACGTGAAAATTAAGCATAATTCTGCATCCAGGAGTGAGATGTGTTTGTGCACAGCTGCCAATACAAATCAATGACAGACTGCTGCTGTACACTGGTAATCATATTATTTATGTGTACAGGAGCAGATGAACGGTCCTGGATGTAAACTTTCTATGTTCAGGGGTGCACATCTGTCCTCATACGCATGTAAATACTTAGACATATGGTCCACAGCCGCAGGACATCATCGATTTACACAGGTGGTTTTACGCAAACACCTGTCACTTCTGGGGAAAAGTTAAAGTGATATTAAAGTCTATTTTTTGGGGGGTTAAAAATAACAAACATGTTCTATTTAAGTGCTCTGTGCAGTGGTTTTGCACAGAGCAGCCCAGATCCTCCTCTTCTCAGGTTCCGCTTTGGTGCTCCTGGCTTGCTATGGACACACCAGAGCCAAGTCAGAGTTTCATGTATCCATTCAGACATGGAGCCGCAGCCCAGCCCACTCCCTCTCATTGGCTCACTGACTGAATGCATTTAAAAAAAAAAAGGAAAGGAATATAGTTTGCTTTGAATAGCTTATCTGGGGTTTTAATGAAGGCAATATTTTAGGTAGGTCATGCCCGCCTCGGACCACGGAAATGAAAATTGGGTGGCTAAAAAGGTGTTGGGTAACACTGTCTTTGCCTAGATTTAGTATATGGGATTTCAATACATTTACTCCGTAGAAGGATACTTCACTAAATTTGTTTAGTAGAAAATGAGCTGTGGCAAGAAATGGGGGTTTAATGAAATCAATATGACATAGTCAGCGAAAAGGCTGATTTTGTGCTGCTTTTTTGCCCACGAGAAATCCTGAGAATCAAAGATGAGTGGAGAAAGAGGGAACCCCCGACGTGTGCCATTGGTAATGTTTAATGGGAACGAGAGCATTTCTGCCATGTATACATTGGCGCCAACATAAGTCAAACTCTGGAAGTAAGCTGCAGCTAGAAAGTGAGACATAGACCAAACAGAAATAAGCAAAAATAAAGCTGAGCTATCAAAAACATGTGAATAAATTATATATGTGAAATATAACAAAATAAGTATTGAGAAGAAATAAAATCACCATAAATATCACTACATGCGTAACATAACTTAAATGCATAAACCGTGTAGGTGAAGAACAATTGACAAAGAAAAATAGTAGATAAGTGATAAGGTAGAATGTCAGTCCACAAATCACCTAGGGGTTATTCAGGGTGATCCATTACACACCAAGTTGACCAGTGCACCTCCACCATACAAAATGCAAGCTTACCAGAATGCAAGCTACAAAAAGCCTGCAACTGTAACCCAGCCATGGTCAAACCACAGAAAGCTGACAAATGAGTGCTCATGAATGCTTAGGTCACGGATAAGTCAGTATGTTACCCAAACAATGAAGAGGGGCTCACATAGTTCAAGATCTTCACAAATTTCAGCTTTAATATATAAAAATTGCACTTACGTGGTTATAAGGTCATAAAGCTTCAAAGTAAAAATCTGTCCGGCAAATACAAGCGAACTCCCATCCACTACGAAGATAGCGCAATGACGTCAGCACGTCCAACCTCCCGACGCGCATTTCGCCATAAAACGACGCCGTCTTGGGGCACGGGCGACGCACTGACACATCGTGCTATATAGGAAGCAGGGGAACCAAGCCTCGATTTGCGAGCACCTAAACCTCCGCATTGAGACCCGGGAAACCGGATCCGCCATGTTGGGAATTGCCAGGAGAATTAAAACCCGCTAAAAAAAAAAAAAAAACAATCAAAATGTCTTAACATAATTACCTAAGAGGATGTAGAAATTGGATAAATCATCTATTAACAAATATACTACCCATAAAGAGGTCAAAAGATATACGGTACTCACAACCAGGAATTAATACATGGACCCCAATACTGATTATTATAATAGAGCCGTCAGGTTAAAAAAAACAGGCTCATGAAAATAACCAGTGTGATGGTACTAATCTATGATCATTGACGATACACAGAGAGCAAATGAATAAAAAAAAAAAAGGGAAAGGTTTTAAATAATATGAAATATATATATGAAACAATCCAATAAGACAATAGGGATAGCTCCCAAAAGGGGAATACCCCATGTCAGGGTTTGACAAAATTGTTTGCATCTAGGAGCCAGTTTTTTTTTGGGGTTGGTATTAGGGTACTTTCACACTGGGGCGTCGCGGGTGGTAAAGTGCTGCGATTTCCGGACGCTTTTAACCCCCGCTAGCGGCTAAAAAAGGCTTAAAACTGACTGCAAAGCGCCACGGCTGCGCTGCCCCATTGATTTCAATGGGCAGGGGCGCATTAGGTGCTTTTTTCTCAAGTATTATATACACAGGGCTCATATTACATTGACACTATCCACTTCAATGCTGCACATGGAAAATTAAATATGCAATATAAAGTTTTAAGGACTACTAGGCACAGCAAGCCTACTATGGGAAAATATAGAATGATAAAGCAATTAAGAAAGGTAATTTTTTTTTTAAATATATATATATATATATATATATATATATATATATATATATATATATATATATATATATATATATATATATATATATATATATATATATATATATATATATATATATATATATATATATATATATATATATATATATATATATATATATATATATATATATATATATATATATATATATATTCTGCATCGGATAAAAAAAAAAAAGAAAAACTCTCTGCTGTGTGCCCGACATGCCAGCAGGCAGGGGATTACCACCTTGCACGCCTCCCAGCCGCTGGCCAGGCTCTTCAGCATTTCAATGAACTGCTCCTGGCTCAGCACCTGTTCTCCCCGGTTCAGCTTCTCTTCCACCCAGAGGAGCAGGGCGCTTCTGTGCAGGGAATCCACGGACACTGGGGGCACCATGTCCCTGAGCCCGGTCGCCGCCTCCCTCAGCCGGGCCTGCTTCAGTAATACCCTGGGTGAGAGCAACAGCAGCAGGGATGACGAGCCACCAGGGATCCCCGGCTGGACTGCCACTTGCTCCTCCAGCCATGTCAGTGGCTGCCGCGCTGCTCTCTTACTGCTCTATCCCTGCTGCTGCTGCTGCCGCTAATCGCATTCCCTAATGACAGTGCAGGGCAGTACTCTGTCTGGAGGGCCTACGAGGTCATCACCACCTTCCCAGCCAAGACCCCACAGCCCACGTGCGAGGACACAATTTCTAGTCGCCATGGCGACCAGGCACCCGGTATTTGTCGAGCCCTGTCCCATGTCCGTAAGCTTATGCCAAGTAGGAAGTAATGAACCTCAGGTGCCAAAAACAAGGTTACATATGAAAAATGCATATAAATATGTAAAAAACATTTTTTTATTGTAATTGGCCATTAGTTATGAAATAAATTGAGCATCCATCATTCAAGGATAGCCCAATAATGGAATGTACTAATAGTCCAACATAGGTCACCGATGACAGATCCCACTGTCAAAAGTGACCTAAACCGGACCTTGGACTCGCCAGTCCAAAAAAAGGGGGGGGGAAACCATATGCCACAAAAATTACCTTGCGGGCTCCAATATTTGGGCAGGACAACGTGCCCCCTTTCGGTGAGACTCAATGAACACATCAAACATTAAAAGTGGCTTCCCAAAACATTCAGTACCTTTTGGCATACAATAAGGACCCCTCCAAGACTATCTTTATGGGAATAGATAAATAACGCCCACAATGGAGAGGTAGCTCCTTAGAAGTATTTCGTATTAGTATTAGCTTTCGCTTTGGACTGATGTGCACTTTTGACAGGTAGACTCTTTGTCCTTCTTTTATCTCTTCTCCAACTCCTTTCTCTTTCTCCATCTTTTTTTATTATGCTGTCTTTTTTTTTTCTCTATTATTATCTATTATTTCTCTATTATTATTTCTCTCTTATTATTTTGTTTATGTTGTTTCTTTTTTATTATTATTATTATTATTATTATTATATGAATAAGGAACAAGTTTTGCATACATATATTGTTCTTTTCCTTTATTTTGACAAGAATAATATATATTCTTTATTATTCTTCCCATATGTTACATTTTATTTTAAAATGATTTGATTGGACCTAATTGTAATGGTTTCTTAAACCCTCTTAGGTATGTTATATAGAGGATGGTTCTGACGTTGTCCTCTTGTTATCAGGTTATTCTTATTATCTATTAAAAGAGAGGGGGGGTGATAGGGGTTATTCTGCCTCTTAGGGCACAGAGTGATCCCATTAGGGGTGTCGGGGGGTGGAGTTTACCCTAGGCATCTATCCTCCTTATAGATCTAAACAAACAATCTATTATATTTTTTTAAATCTCATGGGTCTGGATTGGATTATACGGATTATAGTATCTCTGGAGGTTGGGGAGGACAATTGGGTTGGATTTTGTTTTCTTCAAAATATTTATTCTTTTTTGTTATTCACAATTTCTTTTACGTTTTAATGGTACTTTGTTTCAATGTGGAATGGAAGGGCAGGAAATGAACTAAATGTACCTTGTTGTTTGACTGTATGCCACAATGTAATAATTTTAATTGATGTTCATTACATTGTACTGATTTATTTTTTCTGAAAATAAACTTAAACTTGAATGAAAAAAAAAAAAAAAAAAAGAAGTATTTCGAGACTTGAAATGTTTTGGATATACAGGCTTAAATGCCATGTCCCATTTGGTTTAAATGTGGACGTAGATGTTAATGCGTTTATAGACAACTCATGAGCATTAACACCGTTTTGACCTTTTCAATGTTGGCTAATAGAACTTTTGGTTAATTTATTATACATGTACTGGTATGAACTTGTGAGTAAGTGGTGGATACGCCTTGAATATGCGGACCTTTTCTGGCTCCCCATATTAGGGCCGGAGGGTTTTCCGCCCCTTTGTTTGGACTAGCGAGTCCAAGATCCGGTTTAGGTCACGTTTGACAGTGGGATCTGTCATCGCTGACCTATGTTGGACTATTAGTACATTCCATTATTGGGCTATCCTTGGATGGATGCTCAATTTATTTCAGAACTAATGGCCAATTACAATAAAATGTTTTTTACATATTTATATGCATTTTTCATATGTAACCTTGTTTTTGGCGCCTGAGGTGCATTACTTCCTACTTAGCATCAACTTACAGACATGGGGTATGCCCTTTTGGGAGCGGATTATCCCTATGGTCTTATTGGATTAAGTTCCACTTTATATACACACATACTTATACACATATATTTTTACATATATTATTTAAAAGCTTTCCCTTTTTTGATTCATTTGCTCTTTGTGTATCGTCAATGATCATAGATTAGTACCATCACACGGGTTGTCATGAGCCGGTTTTTTGAACCCGACGGCTCTATTATTATTCAGCATTAGGGTTCATGTATTAATTCCTGGTTGGGAGTATATCTTATGACCTCTCTTTATGGGCAGTATATTTGTTAATAGAAGATTTATCCAACTTCTCTGTCCTCTTAGGTAATTATGTTAAGACATTTTGATTGTTTTTTTAGTGGGTTTTAACTCTCCTGACAATTTCCAACATGGCGGATCCGGTTTGTCGGATCTCCATGTGGAAGTTTAAGCGACTCAAATCCAGGCTTGGTCCCCCTTCTTCCTACATAGCGCGATGTGTCAGTGCATTGCCCGTGCCCCAAGACGACGCAATTTTATGACCAAACACGCAACGGGAGGTTGGACGTGCTGACATCATCGTGCCATCTTCGAAGTGGACGGGCGTTTGCTTGTATTTGCCGGTCGTTTTTTTACTTTGATGTTTTATGACCTTATAACCATTGAAGTGCAACTTTTATATATTAAAACTGAAATTTGTGACACTATATGAGCCCCTCTTCAGTCATTGGGTAACATACTGACTTATCCCTGACCTGAGCATTCATTTGTTAGCTTGCTGCGGTTTGTCCAACTCGGAAAAGATCTGAAGTGTTGCTGTTACTTCCATGGATAAAGGACCGTGGCTGGGTTACAGTTGCAGGCTTTTCATAGCTTGCGTTCAGTCAAGCTTGCATTTTGTATGGTGGAGGTGCACTGGTCAACTTGGTGTGTAATCGATCACCCTGAATAACCCTTAGGTGATTTGTGGACTGACATTCTACCTTATCACTTATGGACTATTTTTCTTTGTCAATCGTTCTTCACCTACACGGTTTATGCATTTAAGTTACGTTACTAATGTAGTGACATTCATGGTGATTTTTTCACTTTTTTCTATTCAATACTTTTGTTATATTTCACATATATAATTTATTCACATGTTTTTTTGATAGCGCAGCTTTATTTTTGCCAACATTGGCTGTAGGGACTGTGTATGGCTGATTTGATAATTCAGAGAAACCAAAATTTGGCAAGTATGGCCTTGAGGTATCAGAACAGTCTTTTTAATAAAAGCATATACAGTGGAGACATTGCATTATGGAAGACATGGTATTGCCTGAAAAAGAACACATTATTTCAGCAGAAAGGACGGGCACTGTCACTAGCTGATAGGGGGAGACAGGAGAGCTGCACATGACGGAGGCACGTACACTGGTCACGGTAGTGTCAGGCTCAGCAGTCATGATAAACCGTGGTAAGTTTACGGGGAGAAGGGTAAAAACCAGGGAGGATCAGCCAGGTATTTCAGTTGATACAGGGGGCCAGATGACACAGCACAGGCACGGTGCCATTATTCATACTTTAAAAGGAACAAGATCCTTTTTTCTTCTTTAAGATAACAAATGCTTTAATTAGAAGGGCTGAAACTACAATGTTAAACTATGTATTAGAAGATGATCTGATGGCGTTAATGTTTAGAAAATAAAATATTATAATTTTTAGCTTACCAGTTCTTGGATGTGGTGGCTGCATTAGTTTTGATTTTTTATCACGTATTTCTTCCCCTTTACCAATACCCAGAAAGCCTGCCCATGTATAGGATTCATGATTTTTTTTTTTTAAATCCAATAGGTTCTTGCATCCATCCTGACAGTGTAGATGGAGGATCACCCCTGCCGGCTTTTGCATTCAGTCACAAGAACTGCAGCTGTGTAAATACCTGAAGAGTGACGGCATCTGATAGCATGCAATCACACTGTTCAATCAACAATTTTGCACCTGGCTTGAATTTTAAAATCAAAGTAAAATGGAAATTTAGCCAATTCAGCAGGAATCGGCTAAAATTTGAGTCATGCATGACCAGCTTTAGTGTCCCTCTGTGGCTACTCTTACTTCTCCGCTGCTCAACAGACTGGACTTCTGTCTTTGTTCATCTCCATTACAAA